>NC_041387.1:1613374-1717312 GCF_002162155.2 Triticum dicoccoides | reverse complement strand
TCGTAATATGTAATAATCATTCTATAAATGGAAATCTTCGGGAAAATTTAAATATTGCAAAATGAATTACTTTTTCCCTTTTTATCTGCAAAGTGAATTAAAACATTTTGTGTTGTGTCTCCACTTGTCCACGGTTGACATCTTCATAAATAAGATTGCAAGGAAGAAATTATTGTTAGTTTGTTAGCCAAACATGTTATTAGTCCCTATAAGAAAACTGCAAAAATACACATATCCCGGAAGAAGAAAACACAACATATATTCATAAACGGATAAAAGCTCTACGCCAGACCCCATTCTCTCCAATAACGGAACAACAGAGTTCAAAGCATCCATGCGCAAACATACAAACATTTATCATTCAATGTATAACGGCACGGCAGAAGATTTCTCCTACAATGTCATACCAGTTCCATTTTCATTCTAAATCGCATTTGCACTGTCGGTGGGCTAGAAGTCTTGTCGTGATAAATATATATATATGAAAAAGGAAAGTAAAAGGACAATACTAATATGCAACAGTTGTAAATTTGTAATATTATTCCTCCTCATGTACTGCAAGGATTTTTTTTTTTTGCGGGGTATGTACAACAAGGATTTGACCTATTATTTTAAGAACTTTGCATGTTCAACTTTTTTCAAAGATGGTGATTACGTGGGCAGGCAGAATTACCAATATTTCCGGAATCGTCACCAGTCACTACTTTGAGACAAACCTCTAAGGAGGAAAAAAAACAGTTTTAACCAAAGGATTACCATACGATAATTCACCAAATCGGCGTTTAGATGCGCCAAAATGTTTTACACATTGCAAAAATAAACTCATTGGCATGTGATATAGTAGTCATACATGACACATGAAACAGCAACAGTAACAACAAATATCGCAAAATAAAAACGAACACTGTTCTCCCAAAAATGCTTGTGCAATAGTACCACATGAATTTGGCAGCAGCTGCAGACATGGTTAAAACATCGCTTTCATCCGAAAAAATAGAACAACCATGTGGAATTCTTTAGTTGGTGCAAAAGCTGGAACAGGGAAAGTAGCTTGGAGTCTTGGACTTCCTCCAGGAACAAACAGATGCAAGGTGCTAAGATAGGATTTGGTGCAAGGTGTGGCATTAGTTCCCTCCGTGCAGCTGCCGCTTTCAGCTTCAGGGAATTCTTTGGTTCCAAGCCTGGCATCTTGACTTTCACAGCAGAAATTTAACCCAAGTGTAAACATCAGGTGCGGCGCTTCAGTGTGATCTTCACTCTTTTCGCGGCCCGAAACATCAAATGCAGCTACGGTATCTCTTGCTAAAAAACGAGAGTTTTTTCATAGGGTATCTCTCGCTCCGGTTTACTTCTTGTGTACACCAAAAAGACAGACATCAGCAAAAATCAGCTTATTTTTCGTATAGCGGCGCGCATAGGAGCGCCCGTCCCGCGGCTTATTCGAGGATCCTCTCTCCGGTTGAAAAGACGTTCCACACCACTGTCCCTACTATGTACAGCAGAACAGCCACCTGAAACACACTGTCCCAAGAGCCTGCACGCGACAAATATAATAGGAAGTTAGCACATATAGTTCATGCGCGTTGCATATTCCCTGTAAAAGGAAAAACGGGGTTTTACCTTTCTGAAGAATGTAGCCAGTGGCAGCAGTACCAAAAACTCCTGCAAGCACGCCGGCGGTGTTCGACAGCCCAAGCAGCACCCCCTGCAATTTTGCAGGAAACTGTCTAGTCAGACGCATCCATCGGACCGCAAGCCCAAACGAGCAACCAATAGCCAGTTTCTTCTTATCTGAAACTAGTGAACACAAGAACGCTGACAATTCAGACGAGGACATTACCGCGTAGCGCGGTCCTATATCCTGGTGGTTCGAGTACAGCCCGGACTGGGAGAAAGCATCACTCCCCTACCAAAAGATGGGCAGAAATATCAGCAACCAATCATAGCACAATATTTATTTGTGTATAAGAAGTGCAAACCTGATCATGTAAAAAAAAGGTGCAAACCTGACTGCATGCCATACACAGCACGGCCATGGCCGGTGTGCGGACTTTGCTCAGCAGCGTCAGGAACAAGGCCGGTCCAAGAAAACCGATAGATTGCATGATCTGCACGGAAACAGGTTGCCAAGTATGTCAAGATTCGCAACTATGCGCATAACGAACTTTTGCCCAGACACACACAAAAAAGTTACACACAGGAAATAATTAACAAGGTACTGAAAATGAACTTACCTTGCGAACATTTGTTATCGAAACCCCTTTCGCAACAAGTGTGTCAGCTATCCAGCCACCAACGTTTGCAAACACGGCCATTGTCAGCCACGGCAAGACACACAGAAGCCCGGACTCGGTGAGATTGAACTTCAGGACCTGGATAAAACCGTTCGGCAAGCACAGCATGACATGGTGTCCTTATCTGATATGAGTGATGATGAATGCCGAACATTTTTGCACTACTAAATTACCTGATTGTAGTATGTGGGCATCCACGTAAGGAGGATGAATGTTCCCCAGTTGTGGCAAAAATGGGATACTATGAGAGCCCATACTGCAGGCTTCGACAGGATTAACTTCCATGGTATGGAGCTAACAGGCTCCTTTATGGTGCTACCACCTAGGATGTGCCTCTTTTCATCCTTGGTTACTTCCGGATCTTCACTCGGGGAGCTGCGCGCCTAATTAAGAACAGAGACCAGCAAATTAGCTGAATAACAATGACGACGAACATAAATTATACGAAACTAGTACTGCAGAACAGAAAGTGAGAAACTAGTGCCAAAAAATGGTATATCTTACTTTGAGTTGCCACAGTGTAAACCAGATGCTTCCCAGGGACCCAAATCCGTAGAAAACAGAAGGCCAGCCGAATTTGCTTATCAGGAAAGGTGAGAAGGCCAGGCCGGTAACTGAACCAAGGTACATTCCACTGTACACTAATGCAAGAGATCTGCTCCTCTCTGAAACCGGGATCCATTTGGAAAGGATGTTGTTCATGGCTGGCATGGCGACACCCTGTTGGAAAAATAGATATAAGAAAAATAAGCCAAAACGGCATTTGTTGCAACAAAGGATTGATTTATTAACAGTGTCTGTGCTACTAATAATTTTAAGAAGCTGATATATATCCAAAATACTTGATGATCCATACATTTTAAGGCATATGTTGTCTATACACCTGATGAATAGCATAAAGTAATCTAGAGGGGCAGTAGAAGACATTAACCTCGCCAATCCCCATGAAAGCACGCACGACGAGTAGGAACGGAAGGCCAAGCTTGGCAGCAAATGGTGTAAGAATTGTTGCAATAGACCACCATACAACCCCGAACCCAAGCACCACCTTGCCACCAAAACGGTCAGCCCAAATGCCTCCAAGAATCTGCAACACAAGTTCACAAAATCAAATATCTATTTTTTTTTATACAAACAGGCCATCAAGGACTGTGCCCATTGTACATTTTAGTTGAAACTGAAACTAAAATCAAGCATCTGCGACTGCAAGCGAAGGTGAAGAATAAGAAACAAATGCAGAGAAAAATAAAATGTCTAGGTGCGAATATAGCAACGTACCTGAGTGAGAAGGTAACCCCAAAAGAAAGAAGACTGGATCAGGCCAACGGTTGCCGGGCTCCAGCCGAACTCTGCTGACATTGGTAGGATGGCGATGCTCATATTGACCTGGAAGAATTCAGTTGGTAAGCTGCCAGCAGTAATAAAACAGCGACAACCTTAAGCAGCTCAATGACCATTGTGTAAGGAGGCAGTAATAAAGGAGGAACTCACACGGTCCATGTTGCAGAGCAGGAATGAGAAGAAGCAGAGGACGACGATGGTCATGCGCTTGGGGAACTGCTGCCACCATGGAGGAGCAGAAACAACCTCCCCGTTGGCGTCTCCTACTAGAACAGCTGCCTCGGCGGGGACGTCGCCCAGCGGCGCCCCGGTCATCTCGTACTGCTCGGCCCTGTAGTCGGCGCGTTTCCTGACCGGCACTTTGTACTCCGGCTGCAGCAAGCTGGGGCTCTCCAGACCAGTGAGGCTGTCGGACCTTCTCGGTTTCTGCCATCCGCTGGTGACTGGGTCCGAGGACAGTAGGAAGCACTCGACCCTTGACAAGAGCCTCCTCCTCACCAGGCCTGCATTGTTGCTGCAGAGCCTGATAGGAGAAGAGTTGAGCAGAGGCTGGTGAATGTGGGCAGAGAGTTGGTTCCCGGTGCTCCTGGCAACATGTCGGGCGGTTCCTCCATTTCTGTCTCCGGCAACCAGCTGGGAGCACACCGGCCACCTGGTATGTGGCGACGACGTAGAGGAGTACTTCATGATCATCATGGTGTCATGCTGCTGCTGTTTTCCTGTATGTATGTATGTATGTAAGAGCAGCAGTTGAGCATAAAGGTTAGGCATTCAACAGGAGTGCAGAAGGCATCTTAACCGAAAACAAGGCACAACTAACTCGGTGTCACTAGTAGGTGCATTGGTTTATCATTTATTTATGGTTGCCAAGTGTGTTGCGGCGGAGAGGCGGATGGAATGCTCTAGGTAGGGCTCATTCGGTTTGGAGGAATTACAAGTAGTACAGGAATGTGGCAAGGATGACACTGGCCATCCTTAGGAATTGCATTGCCTTGTTCCTGCATAAAAAATGGGGCTGCAATAGCATGGCACTTTGGGCTGGCATTTTTGCTAAAACAAGAAAAGCATGGCATTTTGTTTATTTTTCACCGGAAAACTGCCACCGTCAGGTCTTGATCCTGTGGCTATGATGGGGTTGGCTGGTGATTTTTCTCCTGGGCCAGATAACATTCCATAAAAAATGAGCTTTGAGTGGTCGTGTAGTTTCCTAAAAAAAAAATGGAAAATGAGCAGTATTCCTAAGAAAGAAATTCCTACACCCTTGCCCGCAAACCGAACGGAATGCATCTACAGAAAATTTTCCTGTGGAATCCCATTCATATGTTGTTTTTCCCATGAGAATCCCCCAAACTGAATGAGGCCTTCCCTCCTAGTGTTTAGTGAAGAGTTGGGATGTGAAACTGTCAATTCAGTAGCTAGTGTTTTGTTGTATAATAATCGACTGCTGTATTAGTTGGTGGATTCAGTTCATTGCAATGCCCCCTAACCGAACCAAGAGAGTAATAAGTAAGGAGGGGAAAGAAGAGAGACTGACTGAAGAATCTGCCGTGTGTGTGTTGAAGAGGGGTACGCACCTGCTGCTGCTGGTGAAGATGAAGAGGAGGAGGAGGAGAGGGGAGAGGCGAGGAAGGCTGCTCTGCTGGAGGAGAGCACCGCCCCCATAGCCATGGCGCCCGCCTCAAATCTAGTCTGGCCGGGTAGCAAGCTCGGGTCTCCGGTGAAGCGAGCGGAGGAGGGATGAATCTCAGCTCAGCTCAGGGAAGCATCTGTCTCCGGCGAAGAAGAAGAGAGGAAGAAGCCATGGGCATGGAGGGAGAAGAGACGAGAGGTGGACGTGCGGATAAGTGGACACTCTCTCACCTCTCCTCAATCAAAAGCGCCAGCGAAAACACATGGGCATCTGGCTGGTAAAATCTCCCTCCGCCACCGCCACCGCCACGGACGGCGAGGCTTCCTCCACGTCGGCGTGCTCTCGCACCCGTCCGATCTGCTCCGCCTCCAACGTTGGAGCTGGCGTGTCGTGTCCCCTTCTCCATCACGCTCCTCGTATTCATGAACAACAAGACGCCGACCAGTGGGCCCACTTGGATCCCTCTTGTAATTAGCGCGTGTCTCCGCTCGGGCACAACCACCGGACCGGACAAAACCCTCCCTCCCTCGTCCCACGTTACCCTAGAGCATCCGCACCCGGACCCTTCGAACCGCCTACACATTTAGCCGACCGGCCTGGTTACTGACCGATCAAAAAATCCTGACCCTTCAAACCACCTTTATACGCGATGTTCGGCACTCTTCATATCTGGGGTGGATATGAGGAGGCCCGGGCACGCCAGGACGCGTCCGCCATATCGGATCCAGCCAAAGCTAGTCCATCCTGACCCTACAAATATCCCCTCCTTTAGGCATCCAGACAAAACCCTAGCCACTTGCCAATCCACTCAAGTTTCAGTCCGCAACTCTAGATCCAATACATGCGGGCAGTGGATCCAAGTCCAGCAACTTTGGATCCACCGGCTGGGACCTCATCTCGTGCGGGGGCGAGGAGGAGTCTGCATGTCGTTCGCATGTCTCTTCACCGGCCCCGTTACAGAAGCCGTCCGAGCTCAGCCGTCCAAGTTGTCCTGGCGGGAAGTCGTTGCGTCCACGCAAGTGGTGCCGGTAGCTCAAGGTGCCCGACCGAGGCGCCTCGCGGCGTAGGCGCTCCACCCCGGACATTTCCAGAGCTGGTTGTAGAACCCATGCGGTGGGTCATCGTCGTCATCAGATGGCAGGCAGACAATTGGGGCATCACCGCATCGACTAGATCTAGCCTCGCGCCGGGTCTTCTGCCTGGTGAGCCGAGTCGCCCATGCCTCAGACTCCGGGAGCCGCTGCAGGCTCAGAGGACATGACAAGACCAACCAACGATGCACGGGAGTGCGTGCCAACGGCGACACACCGAAGCTGCATGAGTGACGCTGGTCCACCGACGATGGCTCGGAGCACCTCCGCCCGCAGTGGCATTCACCCTAGACACCCGCCGGGGACGGCGCGATGCTCAAAGAACGGCTCGTGTCCACCCATGAGTGGTGGAGGGCGAGTCCCTCGTCGGACGACGTATATCAAAGACTCCACCGCGAGCACATCACAGTTGACTGGGTCGGGTTCGGACCCCAATCCGCCACCCGAGCCAACCATGGTGGAGCGGATGGGAAGGGAGAGGATGGGAAGGAAAGGGATTGTAGCAAAGCAGTTGAGAGTGAGGCCTAGGGTTTGGTCTGAGGTGGTGTGGAGCTGGCATGGGCCAGTCCAGCGTGGCGGATGCGTTCGGGTATGTCTGGGCCTGCCTTATAACCGCCACACATATGGGTTGAGTTTGAGGGTGCTGTAGAGAATAGACATTTGAGCTCGATATGTGAGTTCTGGTTGGTGCGGTTTTTCGGCCCGGGCAGTGTGTGGACTGTCCGCCGGGGACGGGCCCAGTTGAAGATGTTACACCAGTTCATAACACTTATTTTGAGACGGAGGGAGTACACATGACGGAAGGAGGCATCCTTGTCTCAAAAAAAAAAAAGAATAGAAGGAAGGAGCCAGTATCTCACAGCCCATATACCGTATCGACAGACACTCCCTGTTCCTGTCCCTGGGGAGGTAGAGCATATTCATACAGCACCAACAAAAATTCTCTTTCTGCATCTGCACCGGACGGAATTCAGACACCTATCTGTTTGTTTTACCAGACCCTCAGACTCAGCTGTTTTTGTTGTACATTACACTACACCACTGCCTTGAGTTCCTCCCATATCCTTCATCTCATCTCATCCCATCTCCCTACTCTCATCGCTCCTCATCAACCAAACCAAACCAAACCAAACCAACCCAACCCAAGCCAGGCCAGGCATTCTTCAGGGCGCGACGAGGTCGAGGGTGTAGTCCCAGAGCTTCTTCCCCAGCTCCGCGTCCTTGGCCTTCTCACTCGGCTCGTACAGGTTGCTGTCACACCAGTACTTGCCCGACACCCCCTTGGCGTCCGGGTGCAGCGCCACGTAGCACTGCGTCGCGGCCCCCTGCAGTTCCAATTCCCAAATCCAAGTCCAAATCAGAATCACCCCAAGAGATCCAGGAGGCAAGCTACAATGGACAGTGCCAAAATGACTCCCAACATAGCCCATGTTAACAAATGACTCACTCATTCACTGAGATCTCTAGATCTGTACTATCAACACAACAATACTCTAGTCACTTAGCAAAACCGTACATGCTAAATTAAACTACATCTAGGACGAGATGACCGACAGACAAAATCATACTAGTACCATATCAAACTCTGTATCTCTAGTGTGTGTGTGTGTGCTCCGGAACTAAACATCCATGTGCCATTTCCAAACAAATCAGATCCGCCGGGTTGGCTGACCACCCGATCCAAGCTGGTGAGTTACACAGTAGTGCAGCGACTAAATCAACGGTTGACAAGGCCATACCGTAACACATGGAGTGCTACATTCATTGCCTTTTCTTTAACATGATGGAGACTCTGTAATAATACTGTAGAATTGACACAACACCCTGTGAAGGAGACCGAACATAGTGCCAAAGTGTACCTGTTTGGCGTTCTTCAGCACCAGTTTACCAAGCGTCCGATGGAGAACTGCATACGACAAACAAAAATTATGATGATATCAGTCACTACAATTTCAAAAGGCAGAACTTGGCCATGGAGGTCTGATTTCAACCAGTAAAGCAAAATGTATCGTTTTACTAGTTAACAGACATAGACAAAAAATGATGATGATGATGGTATCAGTTGCTGCAATTTCAAAACGAATCCCTTGACTTGAACATGGAGATCTGTTTTCGGCCAACATAATGAATGTATCATTTTATTAGTTTAACAGCTAACGGTTATTTGCATCATTTTGACTGATGCCTGCCGTTTCTGCCCCTCACCCTTGCCATCTACTGCGTTCCCTTTTCTTTGTCGGTGCCATGAGTTATTCGAATCTCAAAGCAAGAGGAAGCGTGAATCAAGACGGTTTCTTGTATGAAAGGTGGAGCGCTGCATGATATCTGCTGCCAAGTAAGTATGTTTACCATCTATGATGCTGTGGTGGCGAAGAAGGTTCGTGATGATAGCTCCAGGATGTAGAGAATTCGCAGTGATGTTAACACCCTCTTCCTGTTCGACAAAAAATTGAATCATGATTTCAGATACTTGGGCTGAAACAAAGCTATATATCATATTGATAAAGAACTGAAAACAGACAAAACCAGTTATTAAGAACAAACGGTTCAGCTTTCAGACAATGGGTTTGGGTGCCGATTGTTCTCTGTAACAAATGAAGTTGTCTCATGAAGATTGTGTGGAACAACCACTAAACTTTCCTTTATTTCAGAAAGTGGTGTGATTTTAGAGTTCAGCTGCAGACTCTTAGAAAAAATGCAACTGACAGTGCTTGCTAGCACAAGTACCCACGTTGGAACAAACACCGACATAGAACCGGACCACAAAAACTCAAAATAACATGAACCCAAGAAATGGCGCAATGCCAAACCACAAAATCTTAACGGACGAGGCATACCTTAAATCTCCTGGCAAGTTCATTAGCGTGTAAAATGTTGGCAAGCTTTGACTGCCCATATGCTGCAATGGTGCTATACCTGCACAACGCAAGGTTGAAACAGCCAGTGACTCGTTTGTCTTGAAATAAAGCAAAAATGGCAGGGGAAAACATAGTGACTGCACGGAAATTACATACTCTTCCTCGTCATTCAGCTTGGCGAAACGGATGCCTTCCTTGTATGCAAACCTGTGCCCCTCTGACGAAACATTAACAATTCTTCCTTCCACGTTTGATTCACGAGAGGTCCTTTTCATGGTCTCCAGCAGAAGTTGTGTCAAAAGAAAATGTCCTGAATAAGATGACATGAAGAGTTAGGTGACGCAGAAATTGCAAGCTTGCAACTGTCTGCTGAGACAATTTGCAGGTTTTGTACTGCTCTAGGACTGGCAGCAAATAATAATTTGTTTGGTGATCATTGGAAGCAGCAGCACACCAGTGTTGAGACATTAAGGGGCCATTTAAGCTTATATTAAGGCAGACGACATTCAGATTTCAAACTGTAACAGTGTTGAGAACAGTATACTATTCAGATGACATGTTCTGTATCAGGGTACATAAAATCGGTTCATCAAGTAGGTGGGAGTTTGTTGGTAATCATACCAACATGGTTAGTTGCAAACTGCATCTCGATGCCATCCTTTGAGAGGGAGAAAGGGGTCGCCATTACCCCTGCGTTGTTGCTGCCAGCCAGAGAAAGCATCATGTAACCAGGGAGCACTTGAGCAAATGTGCAAGCAATCAATCTCAAGTTGACTGAAACTATCAAGTTTGCAGGCAAACTAACTGATAGGCCTTGTCGCTGTTGTGCTACCTACTATGATCTTGACTAATACTATGATCTTGTATCAGGGTCACTAGCAATGGCATACCAACTCTGGAGTGAACCGCTACAAACTGATCTACTAGTCGCAGCGTTTACTCCGACTAACATGTTATGGTTCAAGTCGAGGTACAAAAGAGATCCAGAATTAAATCGGCTCGGTATTGACAGAAACCTGCTGAAACTATCAAGTTGTAGCCAAACTGACAGAAACCTACTCATGATGCAGAGGTTTCTCAGAGTTTAATGGCCGACAGCCCCTAACTGAACCTGCTGAAACTATCAAGTTTGCAGCCAAACGAACTGATAACAGAACCTGTTGTGCTACCTACTACTCTACTCATGATGCAGATGTTGCTCTAGAATTTAATGGCCGACAGACAGCCCCTAACTGAACCTGAACCTGGACCTGAATGGATATGGATGGTCCTCACAAATCGACCTAAGCCTGAATCTAAACCTGAATGGTGTTGACTGAACCTGAATTCTCAAGTGCGCTTGGCATGATTGGGGTTACTACTAGTAAGTAAGTACTGGTTGCTGGCTTACATGAGGATGTTGAGGGGGAGGCCGGTGGCGGCGAAGTCGGCGGCGAACTTGCGGACGGAGGCGAGGGAGGAGAGGTCCAGCTCCATCAGGTCCACGGCGGCGGCGGGGCACTCGGCGAGGACGGCCTGGCGCACGGTGTCGGCGGCGGCGAGGTTCCTGACGGCCATGACGACGTGGACGCCGCGGGCCGCCAGCACCCGCGCCGTCTCGGCGCCGATCCCACTCGACGCCCCTGGAATCCAGTAACGGAACCGATTGAGCGAACCAAATCAAATCAAACGAAGCATGAGGAAGGAGGCGCGAGTGGGTACCGGTTACTATTGCGGTGAGGCCGGCTGCGGAGACGCCGGCGGTGACCTGGTCGGCGGTGGAGGCCCAGGAGAAGCCCGACGCGCCCTTGCGGCTGAAGATCCAAGGCAGCATCTTTTCTTCTCTTCTAGTCAAATCAAATCACGCAGAGGCGGAGGCCGGCCGGCGGAATGGAATATAGAAGCAAGGAAGGATGGCGGCCGGCCGGCGGGCAGTCTTTCTACTCGTACTCTCTATGCAACGACGGACGCAATGCAAGGAAAGTTTTAATTTAATTTAGTCTTGGTTTTGGTAAGATTTTAAATATGTTATTAAGATTTGATTTGATTCCCGTATTCGGAGGGGAAAGTTTTGATTGGATTGTGAAATATTCGATTTGATTTGTTGATTAAAATTAATGCATGCCTTGATTTTGGAAAAGTACTATCGATTTCGGTTAAGAAGGAAGTCACGCCAAGCCCACCAAGAAACCCTAGGCCCACACACAATCCCTCCACTCCTCACCGAAACGGAGGACAGGAATCCCTCCGCCGCCAGCCATGCCGCTATTCCAGGGCTGGAAAGATCTGCCGCTGGAGCTCCTCCGTCGCGTCGCCGATGGTCTCGACGACCTCAGGTTCTACACCAGCGTGCGGGGCACCTGCATGACCTGGCGTCGCGACCTCGCGCCGCCGGCGCCGTCGCTGCTCGTCCTCCTCCACGATGGCGCCACCAGGCGTCAGCACGCCGCCGCCGTCTCGCTCCCCGCACATCGCTCCTTCGGCCTCAAGGCAATCCCCTCAGGCTCGTCCTGCCCCAACACCTCGCCCCCCATGCGCGGCTCCTTCGAGTTCACGGCCACCTACCCGATTAGGAGCTGCCTCGGTTGCGGAGGCGGGTGGCTTGTCCTCTCCACCTGCCTCTACGACGGCCAAAGCCTGCTCACCTTCTTCCACCCAGTCACCGCCACCGAGATCCTCCTACCACCGCTCATCTACGACACCCGCTTGCTCTCCAAGATCGTCTTCACGCCTGACCCTGCTAGGGACGATTTTGCCGCCGCCACCATCTGCGACATCGACAGGCTCGCCTACGTCACCGCGGGGGCCAGGAGGTGGGCCGTCCTTGACCGCGTCCGTCTTGCCACCAGAGACCAGCTCATCGATGTCGTCTACCATCAAAATGGTCAAAATGGTATGGTTTACTGCCTCACTCGGTTTGGGAATGTCTATGTGCTTTGCCTACCGGAACGCCGCCGCCGGAAACCCGTCATTATCGAGGACCAGACATCAGCAGAGGATCTTGGAACATGTAACATGCGCATCATTCGAATGCACAATGTCGGACCGGACCTGAACGCGTCGGCTAGCGTGCAACCACTGCTCTCATCTTCGGTGGGCAGTATCGCCCCACCGTACGTCACTGCCTCGGCTTTCACGAGTGCCAAGAACCTAGTGTTCTGCAATGGCAACTTGTACCGGAGCTGGAGGAATGCTAGTTGTACAGTCACTTTGCAGCTGCCGGGAGGCGGTCATCGTCGTATAGAGGAGGATGAAATATTTGTTCTCAGGTATGATCCCCGACGCAGGCCATGCTGGGACGCTGTGGCTGACTTGGGGGGATACACGGTGTTTGTTGGGAGGAGCAATGCGGTGTCGATGCATGCCGAAGGTGTTCCAGGGCTCAAGGGTAACTGTGTCTACTGGATAGGTGGGAGAGGTAGGGATCAGGGCATGGTCTTTGACATGGGGACCGGGAGGTCTACACCTTGCCTTCCCCCTGCTGCTGGTGTCGTTCCGGGGCCTCAACAGTGCATGATCTGCTGGTACTTTCCGAGGGAGGTAGCGAATAACTGTAATACAAATGAACTAGGTGTTTATGGGACCCGAGCAAGGGTCCGGGCTCAACGTGCGCAAGACATGTCACAATGATGTGTCGCCAAGATAGCTTGGTGACATAGTGAGCACCACCGGCGTGGAAGTGATGTTTATCATGCATGACAAGAAATCTTGCAGAGTGTAATCGCTTGTTGTGTTCAAGCCTGGTGATAAGCGAGGAGGACAAAGATAAACCACTTTTCAATCCAATAGAACTGATGGAAGGATTACATTTGCAGCCAATGATAGAAACAGTTGTTGAAGCTTCATTAGCAGCTAATGAAAGGGAAAAGGATGGTGAGAAGCTTGAGAAGAACAAAAGATTTGTGTATTTGTGTCTGAGATGATCAATGTCTTGCGAAGAATATATAATAAGTAGTACATGGTATGTTGTGTTGGTTTAGTTCCCATGCTTTGATTTTGTCTCATGTTCAGTGAAATAATTTGTTCTATAAATTCCTTCTTGTTTCAACAATTCAGTAGCTAGTTAGGTAGGAGAGTTTGCTATAGTCTTCCAGCTCGGCAGCAAACCTTGTCACAAGTCTTGGGTGCCGCTGATAGCAAAAAGCAGAAATGAGTTCTTCCACATAACATTTCCAGGAAACAATGGCTTATCATGGTGATTGTGAGTACTACCTCTGTGTTAAACCACTCCTATTTTTTGTGGCACGAGTTTATACTATAGAAAGCTTCTTATAGATGTTATGGTTATTATGGAAACTAAGACTTACTCAACATTGTTGCAGGGAAGCATAGGTAGCTGACAATATTCTTTTCCGTGGTGGGTCGTTTCACTAAAGGAAAGCCAGGTCCTTAATTACGTCACCCCCTGAGCCTGTAGCACTATTATTGGGAATAAAATAATATTTATAGTTTATACTGGAATAATTGTGTTCGCAAACTGTGCCCCTTGGTCTTGGCCATACCCAAGCCATCCAACACTAGACACTTAGCAGAGGTAATGAAATTGACCAATTATGAGTAATTATTTATTTGGATGCCATTGTATATCAATTAATCATAAATACTTTTTAGGATCAACAAGTGTTGAAACAATAAGCATATCCGTTGATTTGGAGGCAGGTCTGTAGTGTGGTATGTAACTTGAGCCAAGTTAGATGGTGCACTTTCATATATTGTGGCTAATTTTGTGCTAGCATAGTTCATGAGTACCAGAAAGTCTCGTGGAAGCCAACGCAAGAAAGACATGAAATCCCGGCAAAGATGACATGCGCCGTCTATAACACGCAAACAAAGGGTGTCTTAGGGCCTGTTTGGGACTGCTCCGTTTCATCAAAATCGGTATCACTCCACTAAATTCACTTTGGAGCTGTTTCATATAGAAGCTGTAGCACCACCAAAGGAAATGTTTGGCTTTCATCTAGCTCCAACTTCAAGAATAAGAAATTTGATTGGACGAGGGGGCGGGGAGGGGAGGAGGACGGGGTATCCACTTCTGGTGGCAATGGTGGGTAATTTTCACCAAACTCCAGTTGCTAGAGGTTTTTGGAGCACACCCACACCCTCGGTTTGGCTTGTATTTTGTAGAGCGGAGCTGAATTTTAAGGAGCAGAGCAATCCCAAACAGGCTCTTAGCCTGAAGTCTTCTAAATCAAGAAGTAGATGAAGTATTGATGTATCTTTTATATCTTGAATATTGTGAGTTGGATGCTTTATTTGTACAATAAAATTTAATATTTGTCGTGTTCCTTTACAAAATGATATCGATGTTAGTTATTTCATTTTTTTTGTAGGGAAGTTGTTTCATCCATGGATCTCAATATTAAAAAGAAAGAAAGTACTGCAAAGGCAAGAATAACTGTGTAATCACCGACTGGTGCTTGAATGTTGTGAAGACTTATGACAAGGGAATACAATGCTAAAATTGTTGTTGTCTCCTGTCTCTTTCTCTTGCATACTTTCAATTTCTCTTGCATAGTTTCCAAAAGTACAAAACAAATGAAAATCGCCAAATAGGCAAAGCTTCCAAATTTGGAAATTAAATTTTGTTGTACTATAGTAATTTTCAAAAACTAGTGAGTGGGCTTGGCCTAACTCCCTTCGGAGGCTGAATGAAAATCTTGGCCCACACAAAATATCTTGACTCATGTAGAAAAGTGGGAATTTCTCAAAAAAAAATGTAGAAAAGCGGGAAATGAGGACAGGAATCCAAATGGCCAGATCCGGGGACTAGCTCGTGGATGTCATCTACCATCCAAATGGCCAGAATGGTACGGTTTACTGCCTCACTGGCTCTGGGCAATCTACATGCTCCGCCCACCGGAGCACCGCCACCACAAACCCGTCGTCCTCGAGCACTGGACGTCAGGAGATGATCTTGTAACGCGTAACAGGGGCGTACTATGTTGACCGCGGCGACAGCGACAACGACATGCCACCATCGCCCGCCGCCAGCCCATGGATCTGCGGCCACCAGGCACGCCTCAGCTGCCGAACGCCACATTGAGCTCCAGCGCCTCTCCCTCTGTCAGCGCCGTCTCCCGCTTCCCCCACCACAGCCGGATCCATGTGCATGCGTAGCCGCAACACCTTCCCTTCCATTCCTCCCAAGCTGGCTACTCTTTCGTTAGCTCCCTCTGCTGTGGGGTGATTGCTCATTCCGTTTAGCTTTTATTTTCTGTTGCTGTGGGGTGAAATGCGGGAGGAGCAGAGGATTCAGCCATTGGTTTGTACTACACAGCATGACAGCAAACTCATAGCAACAGATCTAAGACAAAAGAGGACAGAACGGTATCTATCATTAGTTACATGGAGAAAGAAGATAAAAGAGATAGAAAGGTTATGATTAGTAACAGATCTAAGACAATGCAGCGAACCAGAAAAAAATAACTCACTGTAAGAGTGCTACATGAGGATGAATGAGTCACATCAAGAAAAATACTAGTATAGAACAATATTCAAACAGGAAGTATGGCGGCAATTTTAGCGAGATAATAGAGCTAAAGCATGAGGATTCTTCATACACAGGACAAACTGGTAGTACTACAATTAACTGAACATCCCAACTGATACACACTAGAACAGAGCAGTAACTACATCCTTAATATCTGAATCCTTCCCAATTGGCACATACGCGCGACAAAACTAGAAGCAGCAACACTACATCCTTCCACAAAACAACGAGGGTAGGGGGGTTTGGGGAGGGGATCTTGGCGGGCGGACGGACCTGAGTGCACGGGATGGGTTGGTGCCGTCGTTGCCGTGGGCGAGCGTCCACTTGAGCAGGCCTCGAGCTCCCCGTACTCCTCCGCCTGGTGGTGCTGCTGGCCCAGCGCGGCCGTAGTCACCGTCGCATGGAGCACCGCCCTTCCTCCGAACATCTGGCGCCGCACGTCCTCCTCCTCCTCCCGGCCACCGCCGCCGTTCCCTCTGCATCAGCACCAGCTCCCTCATCGCCGAAGTGAGAGGCGCCACCACGCCTGAAACCCTAGCCGCGGGGGAGGGCTGCTGGCGGGCACGAGCGTTGAATCTAGCGGGAGGGAAGGATGTAGCGGAGGGAGACAAGCCCGGGACAGGTGCCTGGCAGTGGCAGGAGTCGCCGGAGCGAGGCGAGGTGGCCGGCGTATGTGGCTGCGGCGGCAAGGAGTTGCAGCAGAGAGAGAGAGAGAGTGAGAGAGAGATATGAGGATGGGGATTGCAGGGCTGTTAAAAAACCCTGTACTTAGTAGCAGCGCCGGGTTTATACCCCTCGCTACTACTATGGCCTGTCCCGATGGACACGGTAGAGGCCACTTAGTAGCAGCGTGGGTTTATAGCCCGCGCTACTACTATCAACATAGTAGTAACGCGTGTTTTATACCCCTCGCTACTACTATGGTCTGTCCCGAGGGGCACGGTGGAGACCACTTAGTAGCAGGTGGGTTTATAGCCCGCGCTACTACTATCAACTTAGTAGTAGCATGGGTTTTATACCCTCGCTACTACTAATTAGCAGCAACGCGGCTCATATACCCCTCGCTACTGCTAAGCATCTATCTATAAGGTATTTTCTAGTAGTGAGCCCTCCTTACCGTCGAAGAGGTCTCCCCTAGCATAAAACACGGTGTAGGATTTCCGTCAGGGCCATGCACCTTGTGTTGTACGACGACGACATGTACAAAGTTAGGAAGAACATGAGATGCACACAGGAGGTGGCCACTACTACCGTATAGTGTAAGACGAAATATTCGTGCTTCGGAGATGCTTGGATGTAGTTGGAACATGTAAAATCAAGTCATGATTAGGCAAAGCGAGTTAAGGGGATTGTTCAATTCAGACTTCAGAGCTGTAATGTAACACGAAATATTTGTTGGATTTGTCATTTGTCACATAATGCTAATGCTTTGGGATTTGTTGTACCGGGTATTGCTCAAGTAGGAAAATTTTGTTGCAGTCATCTTGTTCTGCTTCTCTTTGGACTTTGCACGTGTAATTTCTGTATTGATTTGACAAGAACTAACGAAACTGAATAAGATTTTTTAATTTGTTCCTTCTCTTTTCCTTGTTTATTTCCTTGCCTTCTTCTTTTCACCGCACAAGATAGGGAAAGGAAAATCCCTTCCATCTTTCCTTGAACGAACAAGGTAAATATATAAGAAAGAAATCCCGGCCGGCCGGCAAGATATATATAAAGTAAAATATACGGAAGAAATTAAGAAGCTTGAGGAGAAGGAGGAGGCGTACGATCCATAGGTCGACTTCAAGATAGTCCCATGGCCGGCGTGGAGATGAGGATGTGGATGCCGTCCACCTGGCTGGAGCCCTTGAGGGCGCTGGGCCCCGGCCTCCGTGGGCAGGTGATCCTCTCCGTGGCGCTCCTGGCTTCCACGGTGGCGCTCGCCGTCGCCGTCCCCGTGGTGCTAGTGGAGCGCTCCGGCGGACACCCCATGACCCAGCTGTGGATCATGGCCGTCACCCTCTGCGCGTACGTCTTCCTCTTCCTCCTCTGCATCTCGCGCGGCTGGCCGTTCTGCGTCGACCTGGTCTGCCTCTCCTACGGTCTCCTCGCCGCGCCTACGTCGGCCCGAGCGCCTCCGTCATCGCCCTCCACCTGGCCACGGTCTACGCGGCCGCGCACCTCGGCCACGCGCTGGCCCTGCACCGGCGCCGCGGCGGCCGTCCCTCGCCCCTCCTCCTTGGAGTTGGAGGACCAGGAACGCGTGCGGGCCCTCGCGACGCTCTTCTTCACGGTGGTCTGCACGGGGCTGATGGCGGTGCTGGTGATGGACACGGTCGGCGTCGACGAGCTCATGACCGTCTATTATCTCTCGGCCATGGGCTGCTTGGTGCACGCGTTTCTCTGGATGTGCCATCCACACCCACAATGGATGCCGGACTTGCTCCTCCCCTGCGTCATGTTTTGCCCCTTCCTCGGCCTTGTGGCAAGTTGCCTCGTCGGCGTTGAGGGAGGTTGCGTCGTCCCCGCCACCTTCCAGTGGCTGCTGCTGATGCTATGGACTGCTTCTCTTGCGTACAGAGCTGCCGTCTGCCTGCACCCTCCTCGTCATCCTGCTCCTGCTGCTGATGAGAGATGCGATCATCGTATCGACCAATCACACACGCCACGGAGACTAAATTTTGATCCGCTGCTCACGGAGATAGACAATGTAGGTGACTAGTGATATACTATACATAGGGCTGGTTACTACGGATAGGTTGCTGCCGTCCGTTATTGCTTGGTGTTGTGCACGTATGGTATCAAAAGTTAAATTTAAACTTGTTCAAACAATTGTCCAAGTTTAATCTTGTTTTAAAGATTCAAATGGCATCAACACAAATCTTCAAACGGATTCAAAACCGAAACATTGGTTCAAAAGTTAAAAGTATCACTCCCTCCATCCATAAATATAGGGGGCTAATTTGATACTAAAAACCGGTTCTGCTAGAATGATTGCCTTCCGAACCATCGAAGACAAGCACAATGGATGCCGGAGTTTCCTGTCGCCGTGTCATCGTTTTCTCTGCCATAGGCGTTTTGTCAGGTTACCTCGTCGCCGCCTTGTTTAAGTGGCCGTTGCTCCTAGGATTGACCGCTTCATGTCAAATTTACCCTTTACATGTCAATTTAATAGCTCATTTTTTGTGTGTTTTTTCAAGGGACCATGGCAATTTTTATCAAGTACATTGAGCATGGCAAATGCACAAGAAACAAAGTCTACAACCATTGAGTAAAGTGTACATACCATGAGATAACAAAAAATGTAGGCATGGCAAATTCTTCGATTTTATTGGCACGACAAATGTAGTTTTCATTTGCCATGGCAAATGTAGTTTTCTGTTGCCATGGAAAATTTACGTTCATTAATTTTTACATGTCAATATAATAGCTCATGGCAATTTTTTGCTTTTCATGGGACCACACTATGCCATGGCTAATTTACATTCATTACTTTTTACATGCCAATTTAATAGCTCATGGCAATTTTGTTTTCTTTTCATGTGACCATAGTAAATTTGACATGGAAGTACATTGAGCATCGAAAATGAACAAGAAAAAAAAGTCTAGAACCATTGATTACATTGAGCATACCATGAGGCAAAACAAAATCTGCGGATTTGGTCATATGGATTTTTTT
Source organism: Triticum dicoccoides (assembly GCF_002162155.2). Classification (NCBI taxonomy): domain Eukaryota; kingdom Viridiplantae; phylum Streptophyta; class Magnoliopsida; order Poales; family Poaceae; genus Triticum; species Triticum dicoccoides. The sequence continues at coordinate 1,697,968 of NC_041387.1, read as the reverse complement.
TGCAAAAAAGTGTCATACATGATAGCAAAATTTCAAACACTTTTTGGAATAGTCCCATGAAAAATGTATGAATTTTTAATCTTCAAAACTTGTTACCTTTTTACGAATATTGCAATTTTGCCTTTTCTAGCATGGTAAATTTGTTTAGTTTCATCTAGCTCGGCGGATGAAACTATCAGAAAAACATCTAGTTCAACACTCTCGACAAACATCTAGTTCAACACTCTCATCACCTACAGTGTTGTATTGTCATCATCTCATTATGAAATTTCACAAAACTTCAAACTACTTTAGCAATTACCTTCCTGAAAAACCATAGCATGCATAATTAATTATGTTTGTTCCTATAGTTTCCTATTAAAAATAATCCTTGAACCACACAAGTTGACAATGGCAGACCGACTATTACCTCTCCAGTGTCCCCAAGTAATCGTTAAGACCTTAAATAACATATGAGCACATAAGAGACGTAATGAATCAAATCGTATAGTCTGTTTTGCTAGCACACTTGTCATGTTGCTCATCCGGACATACCATTTGTTTTCCAACAGTGTCTTTGAGACAAAATATGAACTAATTAATATGGTTATTGATTTTATTTTTTGGAAAAATATCAGACCTTATAAAGATTCACCGGAAGTACAAAGGACCCCAAACATAATAAAAATTACATCGAGGTCCATGGTCAACCGAACGACCATTGCCGCTGCCAGAACGAGCCGCCGATGCGCCGGTCCCATATTGGAGCTAGCGTGACCTTGTGAATGACATCCGAGAAGTCTTCGTGCACGTGATATTTCATCACATATTGGAGATGTGTTTACCTGTCACATCACGACCATGAGATATCATTCCATGCGAATAGCCTTTGGATCCATATCACGTGAAATTTCTCTTTGTATGTACAGTATTTTGTTAGACACTTAGCTAGTCAATATGATTTCTTACTAGCTAAATATAGGATCGGCACTAGTGTTACTACTATTACACCGAAAATGCAAGTGCCAAAATGTAGGATCGGCACTAGTGTTACTACAATTACACTTGTCCCAGTACGTAGTTAGGTAACTCACTGACATAAATCATCTCTCGGCCTGGTGCTGCTGGTCATCATATCAATCATCTTTCTTCTCATCGGCGGCGGCGGCAGCAGCAGAGGCGTGAACGTAGGCTATGTGGAAGGCGAGCAAGGCGATCAACGCCACCATGAGCAGCCACTCCAACAGCGCACCTGCGCCTGGCGCAACGCTGATCAAGAAACTAACTATGAGGCACGCCCCGAGAGACAACGCCATCCATCGTTCCTGGACGACGAGGAGCAGCCAGACAGCCACCGGCATCGACACGATGAACGAGAGGGAGGAGACGGTCACCATCTCGTCGCCGTCGTCCATTGCCAACGGGTGGCCGCGCAGCGCCACCAACAGTATCGTGAAGGCCGCCGTAGAGACGATCGCGATGAGGGCGATGGCGCGGGCCTCGGCCTCGGTGCCGCCGATGGCCCGCCTGGCGCCGGCACAGAGGCGGTGCAGGGCGAGCGCGTAGCCGAGGTGCGTGGCGGCGTAGGCGGTGGCCAGGTGAAGGGCGTAGATGGCGGCGCGCGGGCCGGCGTGGGCGGCGGCGGCTGCGAGGAGCAGGCCGTAGGAGAGGCAGGCCAGGTCGACGTAGAACGGCCAGCTGCGCCGGATGCACAGGAGGAGGAGGAAGGCGTAGGTGCAGAGGGTGATGCCCGTGATCCACACCTGGGACACGGCGTGCCCGTCGTACCGCACCAGCAGCGCCACGGGGACGGCCACGGCGACAGCCGCCGTGGAAGCCAGGAGCGCCCCGGCGCGGAGCAGCTGCCCAAGGACGTCGGGGTCCAGCTGCCTGAAGGGCTCCAGCCAGGTGGAGGGCATCCTCATGTCTACGGCGGCCATGGAAGTCCGATGGATCCTACGTAACGCACGTAACCCTAAAGTTACGAATATCTACTCCCTCTCTCTTTTTTTAGGGATTCTCTCCTTCTTTCTTATCTACTCCCTCTCCCTATGTAAACAAATATAAGTTTAGATACGAATATCTACCTTATTCAAGGAAAGATGGAAGAGATTTTCCATACCATGCGTGGTGAAATTAAGGAAACAAAAATAAATCAAGGAAACAAGGGATTCATTTACTGTACTATTCATCAAGGGGATGGATGATTCCAATTCAAATTTAGCTGGGTTTCGTCAGATTTTGTCCAATTAAATCGGAAATAATATATGCAAAAGGAAATAGCATAACGAAATGCATGCAACAAAATTCCACTACTTTAGCAACATACAACATCCCATTGCAATAAATCCCAAAACATTATATGACAAATTAAAGAGTTAATTCCATTTTTACCCCCAAAATTGACCCTAGTGACAGAAATTACCCCCAAATCAAGAATTGGTCACATTTTTACCCATATAAATAATTTAAAGGTTCATTCCATATTTTGCCCCCAAATTCATCAAATCAAATTTTAGGGGTATTTTGTGCTGACTAGACATGTCACGTACATACATTTTTCATTTTATTTTGGGCTATCATTGTAGTCCCTGTCTTTTAACAGAAGAACCCTTCTCCCTGGGTCCTTTGAACATCTCTTTCTCAGCCACTGCCGCCACCGACTGTGGAAGCTCACCCCGAGAGTTTCTTCTTCTCCAGCTCTGACGAGAGTAGCCTGCCCGGCGCAACCGCGTGTCCGGCCGGCGATGGGTATCTGAGCTAAGGATACTCGTCACGAGCATCGTACAATGATGATGGCAAGAGCTCGTTTGAGGCAATAAGGCTCGACAGCATCCCTCATCTGCCAGCTGGTGCAGATGCAGCAAAGGGCGGCTTCCACCCGGCACCCGTGGCCGCCATCACATCGTACGTCCACAAATCTGGCAACCAAAGGCGCCGAGGGAACTGAGTAGGGTGAGCACCTCAGGCTGGGTCGTCCAGTGCAATGGTTGAGGTATACTCGCCGGTGCCGCGGGCACGGTCGTCGTCGACCACAGTGCAACAAAGTGGTTCTTCTAAAAGCAAGATGTCGTTCTTGCATGCGTCCCTGGCATCGTCGGATTTCCATCAGTGCTAAGTGACATCGCCTGTATAGCTCCTCGTGGACGGTCTTGACGAAGTGAGGTTGAAGTTGAATTCTTCGACGGGGCCCGACATGATGGCGCACTACGGCTCCTCGTGGACAGGCTTGAAAAAGAGTAGGTGGCCATGCTCCCGCCCCTGCACCGTCGTCCTGGGGCATGGACACCATGCTCCCGCCCCGGCGCTCGAAGATTGGAGTTGAACTCTCCGGCGACGAGGGTGTCTTGAATGGTGGTGCACCCAGCATCCGGCCGCGGCCTCGCCGTGTGCTGGATGCCATTGTCCACAACAGGAAGCCACCCTCCTTTTGCTGCAGCTGCACGCGTGGCCGCTTGGTGTGATGCATGCGAAGGACCCAATTGCTTTGTCACATGTGAGAAAAGGGTTTGTTCTGTAAATCTCATAGGGATTAAAATGATAACCCCAAAAAAACCAGATGAAAACCAGAAAAAATCATCTATGTGGCCTGCCAAATCAGCACCAAACTGGGATGGACAGTAAAATTGGGGGTAAGTTGTGTCACGTGGGGGCAAGATGTGTAAGTAATCTTTAACTTATGGGTTAAAATGGGACCGATTCTCGCTTTGGGGGTAATTTCTGTCACTAGGATCATTTTTGGGGGTAAAAAATGTAATGAACTCTAAATTAATCAAGCTCTAAACTTGATTTGCCTGATCATGACTTGATCTTGCATGTTCTACATATATGTCCGTGCAAGGCGGTGAGTAGCGCCACTGGTGCTGCGTGCTTCCCCTATCGCAAGCAGTTGTGTTGCAAGCTGGTAGCACTGGTGTTGCAAGGCTGTCTGCGGTGAGAGGCGCCACCGGTGGTGCAAGCAGGCGACCAGTGGTACGGTGAGTTAGCCAATGCTATCTACTAGCGGGGTACGGAGCACTTCGTCGGGGCAGCGGGGGAAGAATGTGTGAGACGGAGGACGGGTGCCCAACGCGAGTTGCCTTGATCACACGGCAACCACAGTGGCTCACCAGAAGAGGTGCAGGGTGCGACGCTTTGCGTTGTCCTAAAGAGAGATTCATTTGTTGCTGGTCCTGCCTCGCCTTAATTTTGTTTTGCGGAGCACCTTAATTAGTTGTTATCTATACCAATATAAAAAGACTCAAAGGGGCAGATCCAATTAATCTCGGCCATCAAATCATGTCAATTCAACGACCTAGACTGCTTCAATGTCGAGCGCTCAACCAGGCCCGGCCCATAGGCCGGGCAAACGGGGCGCTTGCCCTGGGCCCCCGGAAGACAGGGGCCCCAACCCAGGTAGCATTCCTTCTATAAGTACGTAACAAGCCCAAGAAGTATAGCGAGAAAACAGAGGGCCCATTCAGCCGTGAGGCAAAACCATCGTTAATCTTTCTCCTCTTTTCTTCTCCTCGGCTCCTCCACTTCCCAAAATCCAGAAAACCAGCGCCGTCACTCCCGTTTCCGATTCCAAGGTCGCTGCCGGCCGTTAATGGAGACTAAAGGCGAAAATCCATTCCCCAATCGGCGCTCCTTCCTTTATCAACGTTCTGCTCGTTTCCGTAATCCTGTTCCTCCTCTATTACTCTGGCTCTGACAAGTCCACATCTACCTACATAGGTGTTCTTCTGCTTCCATTGGATCTAAGTGTGAGAGAGTCAGGAGATTAGGAGAACAGGAGAATGGGGAAATTATTCAGTTTGTGGTGTCGTCTTCTTGATCGCGCTGACTACTGCAACCTATGAATCTGGCCACCTACATCCATATTCTGCAACCCGTGGATCTGGCCACCTACATCCATATTCAGGTGCTCTTTTTCCCTATTTTAGTCATTGTATTCTGCTTATTCTTGGTTAGTGACATATCATCTAGAAAATATTCATCTGGTAGAATACCAAAAAGGATCAAATGACAAAATTTTCAGAACTAGTAGTTGTTCTAGAGACCCCCTAGAACTGACCATAGGAAGTGTTGAAGAGCAGCAGACTGAATACAGATTCTGTAATCATGGTATGATGAACGAAGGTGATAACCCAGCCAGCATGAGAACCTAATTTATTCACCAAATTCAGAAACAACCGAGTGTGGATGACAACAACCATGTACTGTTGACATTTTTGATCCACGAAACTGGGACAATCTGAATGATAGGCTAGGGATATTTTAGTTGAGAAGGGTCCTGTAAGAAGTAATGATATTGCGTTCCCTCTAGATAGCAATCCTAGACATTTTTCACAAACTTATTGTTCCAGAAAGTTGAGCAATGGAGAGGTGCATGACAGGAAATGGTTGGCTTGATATAAACATGTTAACAAAGTGTACTGCTTTTGTTACAAGCTTTTCAAATCACACACCAAGTTTGGAAGAACTAAGTTATTATCCGGGTGAAATTTTTTGGAGTGAAGAACATGGCGGATTGGGTAGGAATGTAGGATCCAAAAACAAACCTACGTACAAGTGCCAACTTCTTTTCTAATGGTAACACAAATTTTTTAAGTAGCAACCAGTTCAACAGGGTTATTTGTTTTGCGGAACAAAATGAAGTCTCCATTGTTCATACTTAGGAAAGCGAGTTTATGTGGAATTACATTGTTTCGTTACTATCATTGTGCAGTTCCCTTGATTGATAAATAAATTGTACTGTCAGTTTTAAAGTCTATGCTATGTGCTAGATATTTACTTTGCTTTTGAAATAGAATATATTTTGAACTTTCGAGTCAAGGGCCCCTTGTTGCTGTCTTGCCCAGGCCCATATATATGTGGGTCGGCCCTGCGCTCAACACGTTTAGCATGCAGTTAATTTCATGTCAAATATAGTGCTAATCATATGATAACACGCAAATAATATCCTACTTAATATCCGCATGCACTTAATATACTTCCAAATTAACGTGCATTGCACGTACACATTGACTAGTAACAAAAGGAACACAATAAACTTTTGGTAGAAGCCCCGTCTTAATTCTACCAAATATGTCTTCTTGATTCGTGCTATATGTGTTTATGACCTCTCCCAGCATGGCTTGCGGTAATGATTAATTCCTATTGATTAACCGATTGTTAGTCCTTGAGTTGCCTCATATATAGATGTGCTAGATATTATGTCCAGTTTGTCGTATATAATCTGTTTTGCTGGGACACGTACTTGTCATGTTGCTTTCATGGATTATATTACGATTATTCGGAAATTGCTTGTGTTTTGAACAGTTTCTTTGAGTTTGAATCTTTCTCTAATAATAAAGCGGCTATTGGTTCTGCCTGCTCATCATTATCTATTCTATTATTCTTTTCGCTATCCAAGGTGGTACTAAAATTACAGCAAAATCCTTCGGCTGAACAAACGCTTGCAGAGTCCCGCTTGGGCCACATTCGCAGCGCCCGCCTAGGCCAGCTCCCGGTGCGGCCCACAACTAGTTGTGCCTCAGCATCATCTGTTCGGTCCGTCTGGGTCTAAAAAAGGAAAGATAAGGGGGCAATTCGAACCCAACACCTCCTACTTCCTCATGTTCATCTGGCGCAGCTGGCCGTTCTACATCGACTTGGTCTGCGTCTCCTACGGCCTCCTCCTGGCCTCCGCCACCGCCGCACACGTCGGCCCGCGAGCCGCGGTCATTGCCCTCCACCTGGCCACCCTCTACGCCGCCGCGCGCCTAGGCTACGTGGTCGCCCTGCACCACCTCCGTGCCGGCACCGAGCGGGGAGCGGCGCTCACTCGCCGCCACGGCGTTCTGGACGGCAGTGATGGCGGTGGCCCTCTAGGCCTCTACGTGTTTGGCATGGACAGGTTGAACGAGCTTATGACGGTCTTCCTTCCCTCGTACGTGGGCGGCTGGACTCACTTGATGCCCTGGATGCACCATAAGAGCATCTCCAACAGGTGCGCTAGAAGACGCGCCCGCACAGTAAAATTGCTTTTTAGCACGCGCCGCCCGGTTTCGCGCGCTCCAGCAGTCGCGGGAAACAAGCGCGCGGGGGAAAAGGCGGTAGCTCGCGCGCAAGATTTGGCGCGCCGCTTCGCGCGCGCCTAAAAAACTTAAGCGTCATCTGCCGCTCTCTCTCGTTCTCTTCACTGCTTTCCCACCTCGCCGCTGACCCGCCACCACCGCGCCACCATGCCGCCTCACCGCCGGGGAGGTTCAGGCTACCGCGGCGCCCGCATGCGCCCGTCCGGCACCTACTCCGCCTCAATTCAGTCGGGCGGCGGCCTGCGCCTCGGCCTCGAAACCTTCGACACCGTCCAGGATGGCGCACACGTGTACGACGCTGCGGCGGTCCCGTTGGGACATGAACTTCACCGACGTGTCGACGCGGGAGCGGGCACATGAGTTGGCGCCTTTCCCGCGGCTTACCACTGACGATGATCGTCGCTAACACCGGAGGCGGGAGCGCCGTCTTAGCCTGGCCGAGATGGACGAGGAAGCCATGGCGGTGTGGAGGCAACGCTTCCCGCAAGACATTATCAACGAAAAACAGTTCTTCGCCGAGAGGAGGGCGGAGAGGGAGGAGAGGAGGAAGGTGCGAGCCGCCTATCGCGAGGACAAGCAAACGCGGAAGGCGGTCGCTAAATACAACATGGCGCTAGGAGATGCTTCGTCCTAGGACTCCCGCGACAAGCGGTTCCTTGACACCTATGCTCAGACGTCGGAGGAGGACATCACCAAGGCAGAGTCTGAGCCGGAGAACGAGTAGTAGTAGAACTATATATCGTTGGAGAAGCCAGTTTTATTTTGTATCGTAGAAGCAGGCTATGTGGACATAGTAGAACTATATATTGTTGGAGAAGCAAGTTTTATTTTGTATCGTAGAAGCAGGCTTTGTGGACGTAGTAGAACTATATATCGTTGGAGAAGCCCGGATATACGCATTTTGTATCATAGAAGCAGACTATGCGCGCTGCATTTTAGCGCGGCTGTTGGAGCCAGCGCTGCGTGCCGCGCAAAACCAGGCGAAGCGCGCGCGACAATGTAGTTTTTAGCGCGCGGCGCGTTGCGGGCCTGTTGGAGATGCTCTAAGGACAACCACAATGGATGTCGGAGTTTCTCGTCCTTTGCGTCATCCTTTGCCCCATCATCGGCGTTGTGGCAGGTCTGCTCTGCGCAGGCGGGATGACTTCATTTTTTGATGTTTTTTTTGAGTTTTCTTAGGGTTTGTGTTATGCTCAGAGAGATAGGCGGCGGCAGCTCTCTAAAGATGTAATAACTTTCTTCTCGCCTAGCCCCCGTCATGTTGGTGCTTCTAGCATCATCAGAGGGCATGTGGAGGTTTGTCTCTAGCGGATCTCAGAGGATTCGGTCGGCGTTTGTCTTCGGTGGATCCACATGGTTCCAGTCTTTGCCAGTCTGTGTTCGTGTTTCTACAGGTTGGATCCTTTCGATCTAATCTTCTCTTCAAGGGTGATGGTTGCTATTCTGGTGCGTTGGTCCTATAGGGGTTTAGCACGACGACTTCTTGACTACATATTACAAAATTTTTTGCCCGGCTCAAAGGAGGGAGGGGCGTTGACGGCGGCGCGCCTTCGGCTCGCTTCAGTGTTTGTAATCGTCGCTATGTGGTCTAGGGATCTAGATGCAATTTTTATTATTTCCGGTATTCGTTGTACTATTATTACTGATGATGAGTAGATTGTAAGTTTTCTCAAAAAAATTGAGATCTATAGCCTTGTAGATTTTTTAGATTTTCCCTAAAATCAATGCCTTCTTTATTTCATTCTTCTTTTTGACCACAAAGGAATATCTATTCTATCTTTTCTTGAATAAGGAAAATATCTATATCTATATCTATATCTACATCTATCTTTACCTAATAATAAAGCAAATTGGGTTTCTTTCGTCCGTCATGGCATTTTTCAGAGAAGTCCCTCTATTTCAGAGAATTCAACCCGCAGTCCTGTTTTAAGTTAAAACGAATCATTTTTTTCATATTTTACACAAAAATTCCTGTGTTTTGCGGAAATCAACCCGTAGTCCGGATTTAAGTCACAGCCGAACCATTATTTTACATTTTCCGAAAACCCCCTGATGTTTTAGGTAATTCATCCGCGGATCTTATTTAAGTCAAGCAGTGTTTTCTTAAATCATCAATATCTTTTAAACCGTAACTCCGATTTGAACATGTTATATATGAAATTTGATTAGAAAACTTTGCAAAATATGAATATGAGATCATTTTCACCTGTTAAGTATTTTTAAATATTGTTTTGGAATATATATAAGTCAAACAAATGATTTTCTAAATTAGCCGTATCTTTTAAACCGTAACTTCGATTTTAACATATTATATATGAAATTTTATTAGAAAAATATGTGGAGTCTAAATATGATGTTAATTTTACCTGTTAAATATTTTAAAATATCATTTTGGGAGCAAACTTATAGTTTATAGCGTAAGATCCGTTTTCCTTTCGTACCGGCGGCGACCCGGATTGCAAATAAACACCCCACTATAACAATACAGAGGAAAGAAAACATCGATAACTACACATGCATACCTCTGAAAAATGTCGCAGGGGAAAACAACAGATTTCTCATCGCGAGAGTGAGAGAAAGCGAGAGAGAGAGAGAGGGAGAGAGGGAGGGAGGGAGGGAGGGAGAGGGAGGAGAGAGAGATACCTTAGGATTAAACATGTTCAAACATGTTTTTTTGTTTTGTGTATACACCGAGGACATCGCCGGTGAGGGTAAGAAGGAGGATACGCAGCAACACAAATATGATGCCTCACAAAAATAAAGGAGATGGACCTATTGTGGTCTTGAGTGATAGTTGTTGGGTTAAAAGTGTGTGTTATGTTTTCTCTCCCATTGCAACGCACGGGCTCTTTTGCTAGTCTTTACCTAATAATAAAGAGAATTGGGTTTCTTTCGTCCGTCATATAAATTGCCTCTGAAGTTGTCCCAATTTACCCACCATGCCACCGGTAAGTAAAGAAAATGATTCGTTTTAAAAAAAATCACCGTCCAATTTAGTTGTTATAGGACAGTCAATACAATTATAGAACACTCGCCGGAAGCCAGCGCAGTGGCTAAAGCCAAAGCCGCCCGCACGGGAGACCAGGGTTTGATCCCTAGTCGTGTATACCCTTTTTCTCCCCTTTTCTGCAATATATATATATATAGCAGGCCATAATGGGTCGGCCCGTAGTGACGCCCCTGTTTTTCTTTTGCATTTTCCTTTCTCATTTTTTTTTCTGTTTTCCTTTCTCTAAATTACTTTGGGATTTCCAGAAAAAAAATTCAAAAAAGTTGCGAGTACTGAGAAAATATATAGATACATCATAAAATGTTTGTGAATTCAAAAAAATTTGAGAAATCATAAAAAGTTCGTGATTTAAAAACAAAACTGTTCGCATATTTAAAAAATCGTGATTTATAAAACAATAAAATAAAAATTCATGATTTATAAAATATGATCGTGTATTCAAAACATATTTTGGAATTTGAAAACAATGTCCATGAAATTTTAGAAAATGTTCACAAAAATTAAAACTGATTCTTAAGTAACGAACAAAACAAACCATCGCTTAGGAAGAGGTTTTATTAGGGGTTCTGTAGAGGTTTTATTAGGGGATCATAAAATGTTCATGATTAAAAAAATTGTTTGCATATTATAAAAAAATCATGATTTTAAAAACAATGAAATAAATTTTTTTCATGATTTCTAAAAATATAATCGTGTATTCAACACATATTCGGGAGTTTTAAAACAATGTCCCGAGCCCAAAAAAGTTGACACATCTTGCTATGGGTTAGTTTTTGTAAACTATATGAAAATGACTAAATGTCTGTTTTGCCTCCGTACACAACTATTCTCGTACCAAAGTTCTACTGGTTCTAGAAAACATCGCTACGCTAGGTCAATGTGAGACACATCATGCGTTAGTCTAAGGCAGGGGTCCAACAATGTAGTTTGCTCTATCAAAAAATTATTTTGTTGTGGCACCTTAGGAAATTAAGTCGTGATGAGACCATCACATTTTCATCATAACATCACTTGGACATGATTTGTGAAATGACATATTGAAAATCCTTATCTCATCCTGGCATTTGATTTAGATCTTTTTATCTCTATTATATCTATATAGTCTGATTGTTTTTTTCCCGGTGCAACGCATAATATTTTGTTTTGTGTGAACACCGAGGCCATCGCCGGCGAGGGTGAGAAGGAGGATAAGCGGCAACACAAATATGATGCCTCGCAAATATAAAGGAAATGGACCTATTGAGTGATGGTTGTTGGGTTAAGAGTGTGTGTTATGTTTTTTCTCCCGTTGCAATGCACGGGCTCTTTTGCTAGTCTCTACTCCTAATGTCTCAGTTGGTAGGTTGCGTTCCAGATTTTATTTTCGTCCCACCTCACCCGGTTATTTTTGGTACCTATTTTGGTACCTCCTCCCACCTCACGCTGACCCGCCACTAACCGAAAAAACCATGTACCGACTCCTCCACCAGCCCCCATGCTCCTCAGGTCGTAACCACCGATCGCGCCCGAGACAAGCGACGAAGAAAAAATCTATGACGATTAACCAGCGATAAAAAAACCTACGGAAAAAAACCAGCGAAAAAACCCCCGCACGCACGCACGACTCTCCTGCCCCCACTCGCACGCCCGACTACGCCCGACTCACTGCCCTCGTTCGCGGCCGCCTCCATCCCTTCGCCGCCGCCACTCCATCCCTTCGCCGCCGCTAACGTGCCGGATCTTGCCTCAGCCGCCGCCTCTCCGCCGTGAAAGAGAGGGCTCCCGATCTCCGCCAGGGTCGACCAACAGCGCGACGCGCCACCAGATCGGCGACGCGCCGGGATCACCTCTCCGCCTCGGCGCTTGCGCTTCCAGATCGAAGCCCACGACGGCGGCGTTCCCAGATCGGCGACGCGCCACCGTACGTCACGGCTGACGGCCGTGTCCTCGCCAAGGAAGCGTCGCTTCGAGGTGGCGGCAACCAAGGCCTCCCGGATCCCCGCCTCCTTCCTCACATCTCCGGCGGCGACAGCGACAAATTCCGACACCATGAGGCCACCGGCACGAGGAGGTACTCACCCGTCTCCTTACGCGCTACCTTATTCTTCTTCCTCACATCCCCGATCTCACCCGCGGGCGCTGTTACGCTTCACGCAGGATGCAGCGGGAGGGGTTTCGGCGGCAGGAGCGACGGCGGCGACCGCGGGGGCAGGGGCTTCGGCGGGAGAAGCGATGGCGGCGGCCGTAGCGGCAGGGGTGGCCGGGGAGGCAGGACGCCCAGGGGCCATGGTCGTGGCGGCGGGGGAAGGGGAGGGCCCGGCATGAAGGGCGGGAGCAAGGTGGTCGTGGTGCCACACAAGCACGACGGTGTCTTCATCACCAAGGCCAAGGAGGACCCGCTCTGCACCAAGAACATGGTCGCCGGGGAGTCCGTCTACGGCAAGAAGAGCGTCTCCGTCCAGGTCTGTGCTCACTGCCCCGCTCTTACTTATGGCACCATATCATGCTCCTTCGTCTGCCACGTTGGGAATAGCAGTCTCTTTATCTGTGTTTCAGAGTCAAGGGATTTGTTTCACACCATATCTCTGTCATGCAATGGCTTCTTATCAACAGAGGACAAATTTATTTTACAGGTTTGAAGCTTATCTTGTTGGGGGGTGTGAGAGATTTTCTACACAAAAGGGCACCTAAAGATGTTGAACTGATCCGTACTGCAAAGCTCATGCACGTTTTGGCTCATGCAGATATCACATGTGTTTCTTTCTGCAAATTCTCCCTTATTTGTTTTCTTTCCAGCTTCATCATGCGCTTCCGAAATAGGTATCTTCAACCTCAATTTGATCATACACTTTTCTCCCTTATTGTTAAAATCATCGCCACTAATGTTTTCAGCAGTCGTCTTTCAAGTTGCAAATTGTTGATGAATTCAAATTGTATGCAGCCCTGCCATCTACAATTTGGCAGTCAGATGGTGATCTGAAACTTAAAATGGAGCAAATGGCCATGAGCTCTAACAAATATGAGGTTTTCTATCACAAGATACCTCAGGTATAGACATATAGTCCTCTTCATGTTTCCTATATCCTTGCTGATTCGTTAATTTAGTCCAACAGTTTGTGTATGTGTACTATGATCAATCTAAAATACTTTTATGAGTTGGAAAGAAGGCCAATAAGGTGGTTGTATAATCAACAAGCTCTACTTGATTGGGATATTCTTCCAAGACCATTGACTTAGATTATGATAGTCACTCCTTAGGAAAATTATGAGTGTCAGAATGGTCGCTCTGTAATGCCCCTGCTGTTGCTTCTTGCCGGTGCATGCTGCTGCTGCTGCTACTTCTGGCCGGCCCGTACTACTGCTATTGTTCGTGGTCGCCCTCCTGTGTGCTCGTGTTGCTGCTGCTTACTGTGCTCCTGTGTCATACTCGTGCAGCTGCAGTGAAAAGACAACAGAGCCATGGGTGCCAAGGGCGGGCACTGGTGGTCGGCAGAAGGCGCTGTGGAGGTGCTCGCTGCTGCCCGGCTCTACTTGCACGCCACCAGGTTCAGAATTGGCATGGACCTAGGCGCCGCCGCCTTTGCAGCTGCTCCCTGCTGCTCAGTACGTAGCCGGCTAGCCACCGTCGAGGAAGAGTGATTCTTGTGGCGGTGCCGCTGAGTATCATGTGTTGCCGCTTTTTTTTTTCGAAAAGGGGGGGTACCCCGGCCGCTGAGTATCATGAGTATCATGTGTTGCCGCTTGCCAGCCAGGATCATGTGTTGCCACCCATGATAGGGCGCCCACGTCTCTACAACACCGTCATCTCTGTTGTGAGGCTCCTTGGAGATCAATTAGGGCAGGAACTAACCATCTTCTCATCTGGTATATGGCCTATAAGACTTTTTTGTGCTAATGAACAACAGATGCATTTGGGGTCTCTTCTATCCTAGGCACAGGCTGCTACAGAGTATTTCAATGCATTGTTGCAGTTATATATTCTTAGAGTTTTTCTTCTTCTAAATCTTATGGTAAAAATAAAATAAGTTTATAACTAATGTTTGCTATATAATTATCTCTACCCGAGGAAGATGAAGCTTACCAACAAGAATTTATGGCGAGGAGGCACTCTTCTGCACCCTTTGCAATACAAAGGTACTCAGCTCCAACCAGAATATATCATACTCTAGAGTTCGGACTTCAGATGCATTTTATCCTTTTGTTATACTCATGGCGTTCTAAAAATGGATGCAATGCAAATGCTATGTATTACTCAATGATGTCGCATACTGGTTTCACTTCATATCTTTTACAAGTACAGTTTTCTACTTTTTCCTGCAGAACTACTACATGGTTGTCTTGAAGTAAATATCAATTATGTCAACCGATATGTTGTTTTATAACAATAGACCTTCAATAATATTTCTGCCTCGGGTTCTAGACGAGGACAGCTAATTAAGAGAAAACTTTGGTGGGATAGAGATAGAAGTTTGCTATATTTCACAAAACCCAAACAGAATTTCATTGCTGATTCTTCTGCCCTGAACTTTGCTCTTGCCAATTACATTTTGTGTATCCTTTTTAAGGAAACTGCTTCGTTTACACCATCCTATTGGCATGTCTATTAGCAGTAATGAAATTGCCCGGGCCCCCCGTGCCGCCGTCTCCGCCGCGAGATCGGATTTCTGTCGGGCACCCTTGCCACTTCGTTCTCCTATCCCACTGTCTGAGCTGCTGGGATCCTCAGCAGCGCAGGTTTTTCTAGGCTATCAAGTGATCGCTCCACGGATGGGTGGGTGGCTGTGGATTGCAGGTCGTCGTCGGCGGATCTGGAGACGCGGATGCTCCTGCACAACGCGGCGTCCATGGAGTCCCCTTGTCTGTCAAGGAGCCGGTCGTCGTTCCACCCCCTCCCCTTCCCCGAACACCATCGTCGCTCCTCTCCGTGGCGTCTCTCCCTTGTCGCTACCATCCATGAGGAGAATCCATCGTCAAAGGTCGCCGTACAGGGACTCTGTTGCTTTCTGCAGAACCGCCACTCCTGCCACCTCCAGGAAAGCATTGTACGCAGATGGGTTATATCTAATAACTTGTATGTACATGCCTCTATTTTTGTGTCCATTCGATCATCATTCCACCCTGATATAGTTATTCTTTCTACTTTCATTGATTCTTTCGTGGTTTCTTGTCATCTTGTGCCCTTTGACAATTGGGTTTTTCTCTGTTATTCTTTGTAGGGGATTTGCTCCAAGTTCTGTTGATAGTGATGATGAGTTGATAGAGCATACCTTTTTGCCTGCTATTGCATAGTCACAAAATTTCCATGGTGTGCATGGGGGTACTTTTTCACTGAACCCATCACTTATACTGCATACTGGAAAAAGGTATCTATAGCTTTTAGGTAATGTCTATTTCAATCATCAGAAGACATATTGAATATATGTTCCTCTGTGCACCGAAACAATCCCATAAAATAACAAACTACTTCCTTATATTGTGATTCTTCCCATAGTTGTTTGCTCCCTGGAAACAAAGGCCGAGGCAACATATTTTACCGTGTATACAATGACCTTGCTTCTAAAACTAATAATATACACTTATGATCTCTTCTACATGTTTTTTTTCTAATCCCTATTCATGTTTTTGAGGCATGTTAGCTATCTTCCAGTAATATATTTAGTGTTATCCAGTAAGTTTTTTGAGGCATGTGTGTTACTCAAAGAAAAAGGTGTGTCAGTCTCAGTGATACCCTTTGAGTTTTTGAACAATTGCCACTGCTAAGGTAATTTTTTTTTTGGAAAGCACTGCTAAGGTGATTGGAAATTGCTTTGTACACATTCTACTAGGCTCATTTTCTGTGATTGTACACATTCTACTAGGCTCATTTTCTGTGAATCCCTACAATTTGAGGAATGAAGTGAAGGGAAGACGTGAGGAGAAAGCTCTACCTTCACAGGAGACAAGATCTGTGCCGGGAATTCGGATGTGCTTGTATGTTACTGTAGAGCGACCATTTCAGGGTGGATGTTGATGATCTCAGATTGATTCGATGCTGCAGCGAGGTAAAGTTGCTATTTACTTCTCAAGTTCGGACTTGCGTATCAAACAAACATAACTTGGCAGCAAGGTTAACATCTAGGAAAAATTATGTGTGTGTGCGCGCGCGCATCGTGCATCCGTCAGTGTCGATTCATTCACATATTGATAAGTATACGAGCATGTAGGCAAATGATGTCAAGACAATTCAAGAGGCATGTCAGACTGGGTGGTGTCGGCCGTGTCGCCTGCTCGTCCTCGTTGCTTGTTGGTGTGTTTCTAGGGGACGATGCTTTGTTTGGATACCAAAAAGAAAAATAGTACACATAGAGAGACTTTCTTAGTTGTAGAGTAACAACATATAAGGGTGCATCTTTTGACCATTTAATGTATCAGAGTTTTAAGTAAAGAGACTAACTCATCAACTGGAGAGTGAGATACTAATTGCTTTCTTTGTAGTGAAGATGGCCCCTTTTGGGGTGAGACACAACTATAGTTGCACAGCTAAAGTTCCTATATTGCAAAGGCTATAACTCCTTGTCCTTTGTAGTTTGGATTTTGGAATAATTATCCTAGATAGATGCTAGAATGGGAGAAATATAGTAAAACACAAATTTAGCAATGGACATGCATGTCTTTTAATCGCTGCAGCTTGCTTATATTGTTTGTGTTTTTATCTGGTATGGGCTTGTAAGCATGCCGTCGTCAGAAGGAATCCATCGTTTTGTCAAAATATTGGATGTATAACTAATTCCATGTTTGTGTTTTCAGCTGGGCTGGGCTTGCACTAATGATGTATTAAAACATTGATATGATGGCAGGAAGATCCAAGATGGTACTGTATGGTTCTTGCGTTAACCCTCTTGTAGATATTGAAATGCATGAAAGTCACATGAGATTATGTATTGAAACATATACAAAGTTAAAATAATGAGCGAGTCTTTCTTATTATGTTTCGCCATTTTGCATAATTTTGGTTTATCTTCTAACTTTTTTCTTCTAGCCCTTTGTTTCTCCCATATCAACCTAAAGAAGTTGATCCAATGACAACATAAATAAGTTGCTTGGCATGGTAGTTTATCCTTCCCATTATTTGAGGATTAGAGCTTGAAATAATTCTCTAGCAAAGGTAAGATAGCTAGGAAGTCGGAATTTCACAAAGTAGCAACAATTTTTTAAGTGTGCTTCTTTGGTCCTGAAATATGACTTATCTTGTGTGATTTCGCTCGGTTTCTGTTCTAAAAAGCAAAATGCTTCAGGTTCCAGCAGTTAGGACAAACAATCAGGAAGGGAAGTATATATATTGAAAAGAGAGCCCAGACACGGTGTCGAGAATGAAAGAGAATGGAAAGTAGGGGGTAGGATTTCTTTATTTTTTTTGTCTTCTAAAAATAAATTGAGCGAGGTTAATGAGACCCGGCGAATGGAAATGAGGGGTAGGATTTTTTTTGTCTTCTAAAAATAAATAGAGTGAGATTAAGGAGACACGACAATTATTAATAGAGAAAAAGAGTTGGAAAATCAGTTTTTGTTATATAAATGGAAAGTATAAGCCATCATGTTTGACATATTATTTTCTAAATTAGAACAATTTTTTATCATTATTGTTATTGTGTGGCAATGCGTGAATATTTATTGTAAAGTATATGTTGGACAAATTAATGTTGAACCACTAGAGTACATGCCCGTTGTTGTATGATATATACTATTTCATATATCATGGACGGCTATGATGGTGTGCATTCTTTGGCACTGGGAATTGGCCTGGGACACCATAGAGGGGAGAGGAGGGGGAGGGCGACGCCATGGAAGGAAGGGGAGACTACGCTGAGAGAAAGATGTGGGTTGAACGCCGTGGCTGTGAGAGATGGCAATGGTGTCAGCGAGGAGAGCAGGGCAGGGGAATGAGATGTGGGTATGAGCGTTGTGCCATGCAGTGAGAGAACGAGAGAGTGAATTGCTTTTTTTATTAAAAAAATAAGAAGGTGCTGCCGTTTGCTTCTTTTTAGGGAAAGCGGTTGTTTGCTATGAGAGAAATGCCACATACTTTTATGTAGTGAAAAATATCAGATACCTTAACAAAGACATTTCTGAAAAAAAAATACCAACAAGTGATTTACAGGTGAACTTACAGTTTATTAAAATTAGAATCTGACCCACTCTGCTAAAAAGTATGATGCCACTCACTCCGACTAGAAACGTAACCTACTCGCATTTAGCATCTGACCAATGAACATATGTTGTATATAAGCTTATTTTTTTTACTTTTTAAAATAATTTTTATATGTTCAATTTTGTATATGAGAGATAAAAACTGATGGTTTCCAGGGTTGCTTTGATAAATGTCGATTAACAAAGCTTTATGAGGGTTCGGACTGAAAAATCATCGAGTTTTACACAATCCGAAGAGATGCATGCAAATGGTTATTCTTTATATATTTGTTGCACATCATAATACAAAAGGTGTGTTTCTATATATCTTTATTTTTGTAAATTATGGGAGAGATGGAAATGGATTATATCGACTTTAAAACAAATCCATCCATGAAGGTGTCGAGACGATGTTGTTATAAGAGACAAAAAATTCACCGAGTTTTATACAACGAAAGGCCCGTAGCAACGCACGGGCATTCTATGATTTTGTAGGAGGATATGAAACATTTTCGACTAAAATTAGCTGTTATTTTGCTCGATCAGAGCTTAATAAGCTAAAAGGAGGTCCTATATACCATCAACCTGTCAATGAAGAAACTTTAGCTAATTCTGATCTCGAGATCCTCGATAATCCATCTGACATAGTCAAAAACAAACATTCTGCCCCAATCACTATCATACCCACGGACCAACGTGAAATATTTGCCGGCCTCTGCAACTACATCATGTCGATCGATGATGCCTGGTGTTAGGAGTAAGTATCATGTATCAATATTTAATGCGCGGATGTATATTATTATTCTTCTTACCATCCAAATTACAGGAAAGTATGAGTCCGGAGCTCGACACCTAATCCAATGGGCTTAAATCTTAAGAAACTTCAGTGCATACTTAACATGGAGCAGCCTATGGACAATGATTGCTTCAACACCGCCGTGCGTATGCTGACATGTGACGAGGGAGTATTGTTCACAGACCCTCCTATACACTACATGGATCTACGATTTTGTGTAAGTTATCGTAACTCTTCATTCTATGTGCCATTAGTATCAACATGTTGAAACAATATTTCTTTTTTTACTTAGTCCATGATGCTAGAGTCAACTCGAGGTCAGAAGTTTTGCGAGAAGGAAACTATCCAGACGTTGGCAATATTATTTGATAGCTGGCTTGGGATGGAGAACGACATCTCATCATGCAACAAGGTAAGTAAAGTATTTTTTCCATTGTTATTATGGTTTATTGTTGTTTCTAATAGCTCCACTTGTAGATTTATCTTCCCTATGCATCCATCGGCCGATAAAACTTGTACGTCATCGACAAAGAGGCACGTCGTCTATATATTATGGATCGTATTCAAACATCACAATCGTCAGAGGATAAAAAATTGAGGCAATGCACTGAAATTAAAAAGTTTTGTAAGGGATTTCAAAGAAGCACTCGAAATAAAGCTGCCTCGTTGGAATTCTGATATATCTAAATGACAACAGTTTTTTTCCGTTCGGTGTTCCAACGAGTATAGACGAGTAATGAATTCATAACAAAAATATTTACTTTTGTTATCACTATATTCTTTATATTATTAATTTAAAGTTTTGCAGGAATGTGTCTGGCTATTTTGTTTTTCATTTTATGCTCTGGTGGAACTGTAAAGAATTGGTCAAGCCGGTTTGCGCTGTGAGGGAGCGGTAAAGAATTGGTCAAGCCGGTTTGCGCTGTGAGTTTTGTGCGTTACATGTTTTAAGACCTTCGGCGTGAAATTTTCATACTAACTACATGTACTGTTTGTGCAGGATGGGTATGAATTGAGGAAGCATTTTTTATTATACTTGCAAAAACATCGTGGGAATGAAGCTAGAGGAAATTTTCCTGATATTATGAAAGAATTTCTTAAGCACATCATCTAGATATTAATAGTTTTATAACAGATGTTCAGTTGGAACATCGTTCAGTTTGTTACATGGACATGTCATTAATTTTTCTTTGTGTTATCAAATTACATTACAACAATGGACTTCAGTTATTAAATAATTGTGTTTGTGTTATATTGTTTGTATGTGTGGAATTTAACATGTAACTCTGGTAAACTATTTCAAGAGCCCGTGGCAACGCACGGGCACTCTACTAGTACCTACTAATAAAGGGGCTATTACTTCTTACCCTCGTAATTTCGTCCGTCCTTTCCTACGTCAATTTCGTCCGTCACGCTGCTCGTACCGTCGTAAGCTCATCCTCGATACAACTTTGCGTACAAGCTGGGCTAAATCGCCTTACTGGGCCTTGGCCCGAAATCGGCCCAGGCAAAAAATAAGACGCAAAACCGAGATCAGGGAGAAAATAAACGTCTTCACGTGGGATTGAACTCCCAACGTTGCATGTCGAGACCCAAGGATGCAACCAACAGAACTAAAGCATTTGGATGCAAACAAAAGATTTGTTTCTTTATAAATTAGTACCACCTTGCTGCTTTACGCTGCGTTCGATTGATTTATATATGTTTCCGAATAAAAATCAATAAGCAGCCTGGAGAATTAATGGTACTAAAGATGGCTGACATATGGCTTGGATTTCATGAGATGTGTGGCATGATCAGCGGGCACAAATAAGGAAAAAGAGTGGCGTGATTAGCGATCATAATATGGAAAGAGAGTTTCGCAAAAAGAAAAAGGAAGGAGAGGATAATGACCTTATAACACCAGCGTGTGATCCTTGTATGTGTAACTAACTAGGGATTGTCTGTTCAAATGCGAAGGAATTATAATTCGTTATTTCTAATGTACTGGAGATGATCTAACAGAACCCTTTTAGCGAGATTTTTTTCATGACAACTTACAAATAATACCTTTAAGATTTGAAAATTAGGGGGCCTTTTAATATCAGAATCGTTGTACAAAAATCGTATCAAAAGCATTGTATCTGTAACATGCTTCTTAATGTAGAATTGAGAAAAGACTTCCTCACCTGTGAGCGCTGCAACAGTCTGTAACGCATCTGGGGACGAAGCCACGTAAATCTCTCCTCACCCTAATTAATTTCTCTCCCCCGGTGAATTCAAGGATGGGCCCACACTAACTAATCACCCCACTAATTCAACCGTGGGGCCCATACTAACTAATTACACCCACCTGAATTCGCGTGAATTAGCCACGCTTGTTGCGCGCCCTTCTGCTGTTGCCGGGTGGCATCATTTGGATGTTGTTGGGCCTTTCGATGGATACACCATTATATCTCTCGTTACAACGCACGGGCATATGTGCTAGTAAATCTTTACCTAATAATAAAGCAAATTCGGTTTCTGGTCGTCCGTCATTAGAATTACCCCCGAAGTTGGCATAAATTACCCACTATGCCACCCGAAGTTGAAAAAACGGTTCGCTTTTATTTCAAAATCGCTTGGTTTCACGTTATTAGAACTTGCTACGTTTATATAATAGGATTTCCCCAGCAGCGCAGTGGCTTTGATCGCCGCCCCGCCCTTGGGAGACCAGGGTTCGACCCCCAGGACTACCTCTTTTCTCTCCTTTTTTTTCTATCGCAAGCGCTCATCCTCCCCGCACTCAGCAATTAATGGGCCGGCCCACACCATTTTCCTATTTTGTTTTTCCCTTTTTAATTTCTCATTTTTGTTTTAGTTTTTCCTTTTTAAAATTAATTTTTGATTTATAAAAGAACCAAATTTTAAAAAGCTGTGAGTTATTTTTTTGAGAAATCATAAATTGTTTGTGAACTCAAAAAACATTTGAAAAATCATAAAATGATCATGATTTCAAAAAATTGTTCATGTTTTACAAAAAAGATCACGATTTCAAATAAATGTCATGAAATGAGAAATGTTCATGCTTTCTAAAATAATATTATTCAAAACATATTCAGGAGTTTTAAAAAATGTCCATAAAATTTAGAATATGTTCAAAAAATTGAAATAGATCCATAAATAATGAACATAACGAACCGTCGCTTTCGTACAGGTTTTATTAGGACATCTGCAGAGGTCGTTTTATGATTTTATTTAGTCCTTTGCGTCGGGTAAAAAAAGGTTTTCGTATCTTGTACAACGTTGAGCCCCCCAAAATTGACACAACTGTCTGTGGGTTACTTTTTGTAAGCTATATAAAACTACAACTATGTTTATTCTGGCATGATAATACTGATTATGAGAAACACCATTACGCTATGTCAGGGTGAGACACATCATTCATCAGTCTAGCTCAGACAGTGTCCATCAATGTAGTTTGCTCAGTGAATTTTTTTCGTTGTGGCGTCTTAGGAGATCAAGTCGTGATAAGACCATCACATTTTTTTAAATGACTTTTTAAAAGTACCTTATCTCATCATGACATCACTCGGATATAGTTTGTGAAAATGACATCTTAAAAATCCTTATCTCATCCGGGCATTTGATTCAGACTTTTTTTATTCTATCACACCTGTATAATCTAATAGTTTTACCCTCCAAAAAATCTAATAGTTTTTTTCCCGTTGCAACGCACGGGCAAATTTGCTAGTAAATAAATAGAAAAGAATCCCGAGGAGGAGGTTTAGGGTTTAGGGGATACGCAAGATCGATTTCCATGGCCGCCGTCGACATGAGGATGCCTTCCACCTGGCTGGAGCCCTTCAGGCAGCTGGACCCCGGCCTCCGCGGGCAGCTGATCCGCGCAACGGCGCTCCTGGCTTTCACGGCGGCGCTCTTGGCTTCCATGGCGGCGATCGCCATGTCGCTGCTAGTGCGGTACGACGGGCACCCCATGTCCCAGGTATGGATCATGGCCGTCACCATCTGCGCGTACGTGTTCCTCCTCCTGCAGTGCATCTGGCGCAGCTGGCCCTTCTACACCGACCTGGCCCGCCTCTCCTACGGCCTCCTCCTCGCCGCTGTCGCCGCCGCCCACGTCGGCCCGCACGTCGCCGTCTTGGCCCTCCACCTCAGCACTGTCTACGCCGCCGCGTACCTCGGCTACGCCCTCGCCCTGCACCGCCTCCGCGCCGGGACCGAGCGGGCCGTCGGGCGGCCCGTGCCCCACCCCGGCGGCCCCGAGGCCCAGTACGCCAACGGCATGATCGCGATCGGGGCCACCACGCTCTCGGCGACGGCAATCTCGCTGGCGACTGAGGTGGTTATCTTCCATGGGCGGCGCGACGAGCTGGTGGCCGTCGCGCTCCTCTCGTCCATGGGCTGCATGTACGCTCCAGTGTTGAATGTTTTCGTGGCCAACGATCTCATGGGCGGAGCTCTATTGCAAGGATGGATGATGTGCCTTCTCCTGGCGTGCGTCCTGCTTTCTTTATTTCTCTTTATGTCCATCTCGGGTTCGCCCTCCATGGTGGCAGGTGCCGTCGCCCCGGCGCTCTGTGTGTGGCTGCTCATGATGGCACTCGTCGCCTTCCTCGCCTACAATCTTGCCCTCTGCATAACCTACCTGCACACTGCTGCTGCTGCTGCTGCTGCTTCTGCTTCTGCTGCTGTGGACAATGAGATCGTTGACCAGCACGGCCAGAAATGATGATTCAGAAGAAGGAGGAGATTGTTCTTCGTCGTGGAGATTGGTAATTTGATGCATCCTATATAGTAGTATGATCATGATCTGCTGCCATCCAATGCCATCGAATCAGAGATATATATAGATGGATACATATACATGAATATAAAAGATAATTAAAGTTGTCCCAAAAAAGTGTTTGAAATTTTTCTATCATGTATGAGACACAATTTTCCCAAAAGAATTCCATATGACCAAATCCACAGAATTTTTTTGCCTCATGGTATGTTCACAATGTACTCAATTATTGTAGACTTTGTTTCTTGTTCATTTTCGGTGCTCAACGTACTTGAAGAAAAAAAATTCCATGTCAAATTTACTATGGTCCCATGGAAAGCAAAAAATTGCCATGAGATATTAAATTGACATGTAAAAAAGTAATTAATGTAAATTTCCCATGGCATACTATGGTCCCATGAAAAGATTTTTTTTTTTGCCATGAGCTATTATATTGACAAGTAAAAAGTAATGAACGTAGACTTTCCATGGCAAAAGAAAACTATATTTGCCATGGCAAAAGAAAACTAGATTTGCCATGTGCCACTAACACATCTCCAGAAGAAACATGAGGAGATCCTGAGCTTTGAGGCAACTAAAGAAACAGGATGCTTTTCAGTTATATTTTAAGAACAGAAGAGGAGAATTCGACGTGCCTAATTTTTTTGTTGCCTCATTGTATGCACAATGTACTCAATGC
The DNA here is from genome assembly GCF_002162155.2 of Triticum dicoccoides. Lineage (NCBI taxonomy): Eukaryota > Viridiplantae > Streptophyta > Magnoliopsida > Poales > Poaceae > Triticum > Triticum dicoccoides. Next base: position 1,673,533 of record NC_041387.1, on the reverse strand, counting down.
TCAATGTACTTGATAAAATTTGCCATGGCAAAATTACCATGGACCCATGAAAAAAAATGTGAGCTATAAAATTGACATGCAAAAGGTAAATCTGTGGTCAATCCTAGAGCAACAACCACTGGAACAAGGCGACGACGAGGTAACCTGCCAAAACGCCTATGGCGGGGAAAACAATGACACACGTGACAGGAAACTTCGGCATCCTTTGTGGTTTTCCTCCCTGGTTCATCCAGGCAATCACATGATTTCAGCCGCCCGCACATGAGAGGAGGAAAGCAATCATGGCCTCGTCAAACTTGACAATCTCCACGTCACCAACCATGAGATGCACACGCAAGGTTATACGAGCCATGCCCCTTGAAAACCTTCGCCGGATGAAGGGCGGTAAGAGCATCTTCAATAGATGGTCTAAATTTTGGCGGTCCAAAATCAAAGATGTAAAATATGGACCGTCAAAAAATGCGTTTTGGAGCACCGAAAAATGCTCAACTCCAACAGATGGTCCAAATTAGAGATGTAAAAGAGCAACTCCAACAAATGGTCCAAAACGAAGATGTAAAATCGCCTTGATCGTCTTCTTCAACCTCGGGACGTCGTCCGCCTTCGTCAAATCCGTCGCCATCAAGCTCTCCCCGACCTCCCCGAGCGCGCCATTCTCCCCGTGATGAGCTCCTCTCCCAATCCACCTATTTCCTCCCTTCAATCGGTGTCGTTTGCCACCGCTCTCGTGCTCGTCCGTGGTTGCCATGGCCGGAGCCCGAGCTACCCTGTACGTGCTCCTTTGCCGGCCAGCATCGACGGAGGCGGCCAGCAGCCGACGTGAACACCACGAGCAGCGGCACGGGCGCGCTGCACGGGCCAGCAGCGACGGCACCTCGTCCGGATGGGGTTAGTGTGGGGCGGCCGCGGGTCAGGGAGGCGGTGGCAACGGGGCAGGCCAGCGAGCAGCGACGGGCGGCGGCCTAAGGACCCGGCGGAGGCCTACAGGGGGCAGCTGGACCGCCGGAGGTGCCGAATCCCACCGCGGCTGCCTCCCGATTCGGCGGCGCCCGGGCGGCTGCGAGACGGCTTCCGGCGACGGGGGCAAGGGCCGCGGAGGGTGGTGGCGGCAACAGCGGCGGGGATTTGGGCGGTGGCGGCGGCGGATTCCGGCCGACTGGTATCCGGGCGGGCGGACGGACACGGCTGTGAAATGAAATGAAGGGCAGTTGGGCGTTGGCGGGCGGTCGTCGAATTTGGACCAGATGCACATCGTGATGTAAATTTGCACCGCGAGGTGTTGCATTTTACATCACGAGAAGGCCGCGGTCCAATTTTTTTTACATATGGACCGTCTGTTGGAGCAGCGTTTTTTGCTCCAGATGGTCCAAAAGTTAGGTATTTTTACATTTGGACCGTCTATTCGAGATGCTCTAACGTGCTTGCAATGGTTTTTTTTTAGGGTCAAAGCAAAAAGCTTTATTACTCAACCAGGTTAGGCATATTGCCTAAAACAACTCCAGCCACAGACGGCGGGACATCGACTTCCCATATGATGGGTTCAGCAGCGTTACATGCATATCCTAACTTAGCGAGCTCATGCGTAGCGCCGTTAGCCTCTCGCCTGCATACAATTACATCACACTTGGAGAACCAAAGCCTCATTTGTATCTTCAGGTCGTCCAGGGCCGAGGCGTACGCTGAGAAGCTCGGTTCCGTCTGGGTAAGGGCCGCCTGGAGAAGCTGTGAATCCGTTTCAATACTGATCTGGATCGCCCCAAGATGGGCTGCCAGTTCCACCGCTCCCTCGGCCGCTCGAAGCTCAGCTGCAAATGCATCATGGATATGCTCGTTCCTTCCTGCCATGCACGCCACTACATCGCCAGTATGATCCCGGGCCACCACACCCCACGCGGACTGTGAGCTTCCCGGCACGAAAGCACCATCTATGTTAAACTTCAGAAGGTCCGCTTCAGGTGCCTGCCATTTGGTCTTCTCCCTTGGCGAGTGCTTCTCCTTCTTCCCCAGGATATCCCAGTACTCCATGGTGGCTATCCTCGTCCGATGCATGATCTCCGCTGCCCGTGTTCTCCGTTCATTCTTCCTGACACGGTTTCTCTCGTTCCACCACTCCCAACAAAAGTACAAAATCTGCACCCTATCCTCCATTTTCAGAGACCAGAGGTGATCCATTACATCCCCAATCGAGTTATATCTCTCCAACTCCATCCTGATAGCTTCCTTCCCCATCGCTCTCCACACCTCTTTAACTTCCTTACACCGAATGAAAAGGTGGCCACCGTTCTCAACATTGCGCGCACATAGAAGACATCGATTATCTTCGATAACCATCCCCCTGTTCTCGAGATTGGCGCGTGTGGCGAGCGAGTTGTGGGCCAATCTCCATGCGAACATTCTGATCTTGCTCTGACACGGCATCTTCCAGATCCGGCTCCAGAACGTATTCTCACACGCATTAAGAGAGCCCTGCAGTTCTCCACTCCGGCCAGCCTCAGCCCCGTTTGTAATCTCCTGCAACTTCACCTGTAGCTTATACGCTTGCTTCACAGAGTGGATGCCCTTCTCGTCAAAGTGCCAGGCTATAAAATCCTGCATTCCTTCCCGCAAAGGGATCGCAAGGATTAGGTTAGCGTCTTGTGGGAGAAAGATATCCCGGACAAGCTGCTCATCCCAGGTCCCAGTGGTGGGGTTTATAAGTTCATGCACTTTGCTGAGCAGGACTCCATTTCGTGGTGTTTGCACCCTCCTCGTCCAAGCTTTTGGGAGCCAAGGGTCCTCCCAAATATCAACCTGCTGCCCGTCCCCAATGCGCCATATGTAGCCTTGTTTGACCAGCTCCAGCCCATGAAGCAAGCTCCTCCAGGTATAGGAAATGCCATCCCTCGGTGCTGCACTCAGGATGTTGCCATCCGGAAAATACTTGGCTCTCAACACTTGGGCACATAGGCTCTCCGGTTTCTGGATCAGCCTCCATATCTGCCTGGAAAGCATTGCTAAGTTGAAGCAATGTATGTCTCTAAAGCCTAAACCTCCCTGCGCCTTGACTTTCGTCAGTTTTGGCCATCCTATCCAGTGTATTTTGGACTCATTGTCTTGTTGACTCCACCAAAATTTTGCAATGAGCGAACTTATCTCATCACAAAGGGTTTTTGTCAGGGAGAAGCAGGACATAGCATAAGTCGGGATGGCCTGGGCCACAGCCTTCACCAGCACTTCCTTCCCCACCTTGTCCAGGAGCCGTTCCTTCCAACCTTGCATGCGTCGCCAAACTGCATCCTTCAAGTATGTGAAAACTTGCTTGCGGGATCGCCCCACATACACCGGTAGGCCTAGGTAGCGCTCATTCTAGGTTTCACATGAAATACCAACCCCCCTCTTCACTCCTTTTTGTTCCGCCCTAGTGTTTGCACTGAACATGATTGCACTCTTCTCCTTATTGATACACTGACCCGAGCATTCTTCATACAAGTCAAGTATTTGTTTCAGTTCGTTCGCCTCCGCGCTGTTGGCCTTGATCAGTAGAACCGAATCGTCGGCGAAAAAGAGGTGGGTGATGGCCGGCACCCCATGGCATACCCGGACGCCCCCTAGTCCCCCTTCTCTCAACACTAACAAGGCCATTGCCTACGGACTTCCCCGCGAAAGATGAGGTCGACTAATAAATAGAAAATTATTGATATTGCAACCCTGTGAGATTGCCAACTTTGGTCCAAAGGTGATCAACAAAACCAATAAAATCATGACACAATCAGTCAACAATAAAATATAGCATCATTAATCTGATATAGTTGGATATTTCACAAGGGAGAATTTTCTAGCGGAACCGGTTTCTACCCGTGTCCTCCTAGCCAATCAAAGTGTGCCATGTGGGCGCTTACACACATATCACATACGGATTATTTGATTCATTTCCTTTATTATATGTGATTTCTCCTCTCTTCCTGAGACCACCCAGTGTTTAGGAGCAGGACTAAATTGAACTCAGCATATTTTATTCTTTCAACCCACGGTCCATCTACCCATACTTTTAGTTTGATCCTCAAATTTCGATATGATGATCATCTCTCATCCGCAGCAGCAGCAGGAGGAGGGTGCAGGTTGACGGCAGCTCTGTACCCAGTCCATACCAGCAGCAGCAGCCACTGGAACAAGGCGGCGACGACGCAACCTGCCTCAACGCCGACGACGCAACCTGCCACAAGGCCGAGGAAGGGGCAAAACATGACGCAGGGGAGGAGCAAGTCCGGCATCTGTTGTGGGTGTGGATGGCACATCCAGAAAAACGCGTGCACCAAGCAGCCCGTGGCCGAGAGATAATAGACAGTCATGAGCTCGTCGACGCCGACCGTGTCCATCACCAGCACCGCCATCAGCCCCGTGCAGACCACCGTGAAGAAGAGCGTCGCGAGGGCCCGCACGCGTTCCTGGTCCTCCAACTCCAAGGAGGAGGGGCGAGGGACGGCCGGTGCGGAGGCGGTGCAGGGCCAGCGCGTAGCCGAGGTGCGCGGCGGCGTAGACTGTGGCCAGGTGGAGGGCGAAGATGGCCGCGCGCGGGCCGACGTAGGCCGCGGCGACGGCGGCGGCGAGGAGACCGTAGGAGAGGCAGACCAGGTCGACGTAGAACGGCCAGCTGCGCGAGATGCAGAGGAGCAGGAGGAACACGTACGCGCAGACGGTGACGGACATGATCCACAGCTGGGACATGGGGTGCCCGCCGGAGCGCTCCACTAGCTCGACGGGGACGGCCACGGCGAGCGCCACCGTGGATGCCAGGAGCGCCACGGAGCACATCACCTGCCCACGGAGGCCGGGGTCCAGCACCCTCAGGGGCTCCAGCCAGGTGGAGGGCATCCACATCCTCATGTCGACGGTGGCCATGGAGGTCGATCTGGCTTCTTTCTTCCGTATCCGTTTTTTATTTTATTTTGCCGCCGGCCGGGATTCTTTCTTCCGAGTATTTATTTACGTAGATCGAGGAAAGATGGAAGGGTTTTTCCTTTCCTTTCCTTTGCTTTGCGTGGTGAAAATAAGAATCAAAGGCAAGGAAATAAAGAAGGAAGCAAGGAACCAATTCAAATTTTGTTCGGTTTCGTCAGTTCTTGTCAAATCAATGCCGAGACTATTACATATATGTAAGTATGGTTTGAATGTTCATTCATTCACTTATTTGAGTTCGAAATTCAATTATAAAATTCGTTCGAAATATTCTCGGTGTTTCTCGGTAACCATGGTAACAACGTTTACCAGCCCACCTCGGTAAAATTGTCTCATTCGGTAACCAAAACCTTGATAGAGATATTGTATGATTGATGATTAAATGAAAGTTATGATTGTTATGCGATTGTGAATGTGAGTGTGGAAGGAGATCTTGGACATGGATTAAATGAATAGATTTAGGATGTCGATAACGCCCACACGTGTGGGCGTTAAGTCGTCTGCCCACACAGTTTGTGTGATGTTTAAGAGGATCAGCCCACACGCCTACGTGTGGGCAAAACAAATAATGCCCATATGCCTTTGTTTTTTTTTCTTGCGGTCCCTCTCACATGTCTATGTGTGGGCAAAATAGATAACGCCCACACGCCCGTACGTCAGGCCTCCTACCTTATGGTCCCGCACGCCCCGCGTGACAGTCACCACGCGTCCCCGCAGTTGCCATGGTTTGGACCCTCTTCCATGTTCATTTAACTGCAGTTGCCATGTTGCTGAACTACAATTGCCATGTCGGACAACTACAGTTACCATGGTTGCTCAACTGCAGTTGCAACGTATGGTCTGGTCTACTGCAGTTGCCATGATTTCAAAACTTTAGGAGTTGCCACCTACTAACACTTGACAGTTGCCATGTAGCACTACAAAAAAGGCATGGCAAAAAAAATGTTCGGGTAAAAGAGAGAGTTGCCATGTGCTCACAAGCACGCTAGGGCCGTTGCCATGTAAAAGAAACAGTTGCCATCTGGTTACGTGCACGCTAGGGCAGTTGCCATGTACCATGCAAAAACACATGGCAATTCGGGTAAAAGAGAGTTGTCGTCTGCTTACAAGCAAAGCTAGGGCAGTTGCCATGTACCCTGCAGAAACACATGGCAACTGACAGCTTTGGGTGTGGGCGAGGAGACGGGCGTGTGGGCGAAGTGATAACCGCCACACACCAGCCCCTCCGCGTGCGTGAAAACTGGTGTGTGGGCGAATTGCTAAACGCCTACACACCAGCCCCTCGCGTGGTGAAAAAGGACGTATGTGCGACCGGATGAATGCCCACACACCAGCCCAGTCGTACGTGGTACACAAAAACTGCTAGAACGCGCCAAGATTCGTGCAGAATTGGTTGGACGAGGATCCATGCGTGTGGGCGAGTTGCTGGGCGTTAGTCTTTCTGTAGATTTATTAGATAGATTGATTATATAGATTAGGATTAGGAAAGTTATGATTGTGAACGTGATGTGGAAGGAAAGCATGGATAGGGATTGATGGGGTTTTGTGGTGTTTTTTCCCTGATTATTTGCCCACCGGTTTTGTGGCGGAGATGAGAAAAATTGATGGGGATGTTAACGTTCGGTGGGGGGTGGGGTATCGTTCGATGGGGAGGCTAACAAGACGAAACAACAATGTACTCCCCCATCTCTATTTTTAATGGAGCAGTTGATAGTCTCGCTTTCAGGGTTTTTTTCGTCCCATCACTTTTGTCTTTTTTTTTCGTCGTTTTTTGTCTCCACTGCCACCGTATGAACGCACAAAAAAAATCCCACCGCAGAAAACCCGCTCCTCTCGATGCCCCAGACGCGGAGCCCTTCGCCGCCTCCGAGAACCGGGAGTAGCTGCCGCCGCCGCCCCGCCCCCGGCTCTGATTCTGGCCGATGCCATCCGCCACTCGCGTCAGCCGCCACCAGCGCGGCTCCACCCCTGTCTCCCCCATTGATCCCCATTACCTCCTCGCCGTTCCCCCCTGCGTGCGCCCCTGCGGCTAACCCTAGCCGCCAAATCATGCTGCGGGCACTGAGCATGGGAGAGGGGCGGCCGCGTCGCTGAGGGGGTGGACCGGCTTGGGTGTCGCGGATCCAACTCCACCCCATCCCATCCCATGCAGCCATCCCATCCCATCACCGTGATTGCCAACGCGCGGGCTTCGGCGGGGCTGGCGTGGATCTAGCGGATGGCAGCCAGATCGGGTCAAGGACGAGCGGCTCCGGCGAGTCGGAGGGACGGCGGCGGCGGCTGGGCTCCTTCATGGCCTGCTGCGGTTCCAAGGAGAGAGAGCCTCGATAGTGAACCTCCGGTGGCGACGCGGCCAACACGAGCCTACCGCTGCCGGTGGCGGCTTGGAGCTGCAGGAGCTCAAGCATTTGGATACGATTGAATCACAAACCAAAGGTTGTGCACAGTGGGTACGTTTTCATCGCTAACAAACCTATCCTTACCAAACATTGGCATGATTTATCCCGTTGTTGGCTAGATCTGAAGTATTACCTACCAAATCAATTCTTACTGTTTTTGGATTGCAGATGGACCAAGTTCTTGGTTAAAAATGGTGACTGCATTTAGAGCTGGAATTTGTGCTTGGTCAGACATGGTGTCTTTGTAACTACATCAGGTTCTTGCTTACAAATGTTTGCACTTGTTTAATAAAAAATTGCATCAGTAGTTGGAACGGGCGTTGTTGGTTCAGTGAGTGTGGTAGCAATAAAAAAATGCATTATGTGCAACTGGCTCGACAACTGTCGCTTGGTTGAATGCTGCTGCAGTAGGGCTGCTACCTATCTCATGTATTGAGTTGTAGGTTATCATAAGAAGAAGCAATTAGACATTGAATCTTTGCTTCCAATCCCAGATATTCATTCACAGGTTGTTTCTCTTGTAATTAAAAAAAAGTGCAAATATGATGCTATTATTTGGTTCCTAATATGATGCTTCACAGTCTATACAGTAGTTATCTTCAAGCAGGCTCATATAAGTAACTCCGCTTTATTGTATAGCTTTTCATGTTTGGAATCAGATTCGGAATACTATTTTTTTTTAATTTTCACCGGGGGGAGAGGGTCCTCCACCTGAATATATTAACCAGAGGGGCAAAAACCCCGATGATTACACGGCAGCCAAGAGTGGCGCCAAACACACACACACACACACACACACACACACACACACACACACAGAGAGAGAGAGAGAGAGAGATTTACATGGAGAAGAGAGGGGAGGGGTAGAAGACCCCCCCAAGCCCTAGGAAACGACACTAAGCCAGGACAACCAACCATGAGTCGACGTGTTCACGGCAGGAGCTCTTCATCCGCCCTCTCCAAAGCACCGCATCTTCCCTACAGCAGGCCAGTGCGTGCACGATGGAGGGTTGTTGCCGCTGGAACACCACCGCGTTCCGATGTTTCCACAGGTGCCAGCAGCACAGCATTACAAACTCGGGTGCAGAGCGGACGACCAAGCACGCCGCAACCGCCAACCGATTCAGACCTCCGACATCTGCTCCAGCGGTTGCAACACCAACCTTTTGCCAGAAGGCAGCCGCAAACGAACAGGAGAGGACCAAATGGTCAGCCGTCTCCATCTCGTTTGCGCAGAAAGGGCACCCCGCCCCACTCGGCTCCACGATGTGTTTCTTAAGAAAGACATCCCTTGTGTGGATGCGCCACTGCATCAGCAGCCTGCAGAAGAACTTGACCCTCGACGGCGCACAAGAATTCCAAACGAACCCAGCATACATGGCGACAGCACCACCGAACCGCATCAGGTTGTACAGGGAGGCCGCGGACAGGCCACCAAGCGGCGTGGCAATGTGAAGGAGGGTCCGATCATCTCCTCCCGCCCGCCTCGGCGTGGAAGCAATCATCGTTGATACACAGGCCAGATCCCGCGCCCCGGCACTCGTAAGGCACGGGGCAAGGTGGCGACACAGCCCGTCGCCCCGCACCTGCCAGACCGTGACCTCGACATCGGTTGCGTGCGAGAAGAGGACGGGAAAGGCTATAGACAGAGCCCCGCATCGCAACCAACTATCAAACCAGAAGGAGACCGTGCATCCATCCCCCATATCCACAGTCGAGAGAGCACGGTAAAGAGGGAGCATTTTCGCCAGGATCTTATCTTGCTCACTCATGGCGCGGCCATCGTGCGCCAGCAGCGACTTCCCGGCCGCAGTCCCCCAGACCCACTCGGCCCATCTCGATCGGGGGGTGGTGTGCAAACGGTGGATCATCTTCATCAGCAAACAATCATTTTGCGTAGCCAGGTTTCGGACCCTCAGTCCACCCTCAAATTTGGCCCGACAGACACGCTCCCAGGCAACCAAGCGACGCGTGTTCAACCACATTCCATAAGAAGGCTCTTCGCAAGGTGTCCAGCTCGCGAATCAGAGCAGGGGGAAGAAGCAAAGCAGCCATGGCATAGGTAGGCAGGGCATCCAGAACCGCATTGATCAGGACAAGACGAGCCACGGGTGACAAGAGCCGAGCCGCCCAACCGGCCAGGATTTATCCACCTTTGCAAGCATTGGCAGGAAGTTAGAGAACTTCAACTTCTCCCAGGACAGAGGCAGCCCTAGGTAGGTTTGGGGGAAAGAACCCATGGCGCAGCCCAACGCCCGCACAACCAGCTCCTGAGTCGCTTGCTCGACATGGACCGGCACCAGCGTACTCTTGGAGAAATTTATCTGTAGACCGGTAGCATCCCCGAACATATCCAGAATCTGGCGGAGACAAGCTGCCCCGGCTTCACAGGCACGCATGATGATCAGTGTATCGTCTGCGTACTGGAGCACTACAGCGGGGGCCCCAGGCACCAATGGGTGCCACATCACGCCATCCTGGCGAATCAGCTGCTGCAGCACATCAGCCACGATCAAGAAGAGGTACGGCGAGATCGGATCACCCTGGCGGAGCCCACACTTCAGCTTAAGCCACTTCCCTGGCACCCCGTTGAGCAGCACCGCAGAATGGGAGGAGCTCAGGATGGCATCGATCCAGTCACACCACACCGCCGGAAACCCTCGAGCTTCCATGATAGCTCCGAGACTCTCCCAGTTGATGGAGTTGAACGCCTTGGAGAAATCCAGCTTCAGAACAATAGTGGGGGCAGCCCTTTTGTGACAGCATTGTATGAGCTCAGTTGCATAGACGAAATTTTCAGAAATACTTCTACCTCTCACAAAACCATATTGGTCCTCATCAACTAGCACCGCAATCTGCTTTTGCAACCTCGTGGTCAGCCTCTGCATATGATCTTGACATCGCCGTTTTGCAGCGAAACCGGGCGGAAGTCCGCGGGGGTAGGCACCCACTCGTTTTGGGGAGGAGGGCCACGTAGGCTCTGTTGATCCCATCAAGGGAGGCAGAACCGGACTGAAATTCACTGAATAGATTTAGGAGATCTCCAGCCACCACCCCCAGGCAGCTTGGTAGAAAGCAGGGCCAAGCCCATCTGGGCCCGGCGTGCTGGTGCGGTCAAGAGCATTGACGGCAGCCTTGATCTCAGAAAGGCAGAACGGCTCGATGAGGGGGGCCTCGTCCACCTGTGCTGAGTGGGAATACAGCCCGGCAAGGCAGAAACGCCAAACGGGCCGGCTGGGCCGAGCCAACAGGTTGGTGAAGAACTCCAGGAGCGCTGCGGCCTTGCTAGCATGGTCGACCACCCGCGCCCCTTCAACTTCCAGGGCAGGAATGGCGTTTCTACGGCAGTGGTGCGAGGTGGAGGCGTGAAAAAACCTAGTGTTTTCATCCCTCTCGCACACCACGCGTCGCTTGCCTCTCTGGCACCAGTGCGCGCATTGGTGAAGAATTGAGGCGGCCAAAGCACACCGCGCATCATGTCTAAGCAGCATCTCATCTATAGACAGAGAACGCTACTCCTCCCAAAAATCCATCAGCATAATCAAAAGACGACAGTCATTATCAAAAGTGGGGATGAACCGATGTCGCTTTTTCCATGCCTTGGCGGCAGACCTAAACGCTTTCTTTTTAGTAGATAGAGCACCGCAAGCATCTGTGCCTCGAACCGCGCCAGTCCAAGATGGGAGAGTGGACGGGAGAAATAACGGATCTGTCAGCCAAGCGTTCTCAAAGTAGAAACGAGAGGGTTTAGGGATAGCCTTGGAAGCCACGGCAAGAAGAGGGACGTGATCCGACGTGGCACGAGGGAGGGAGGAGAGGACCGAATCTGGGAAGGCGGTATTCTAGAAATTGTCGAAAAACGCTCGGTCAAGCCGAGCTAGGATAGGGGTTTTTTGTCTGTTCGTCCACGTAAAAAGGCGATCAGAGAGGTGAACCTCATGAAGAGCCAGAGAGTTAATCAAGGCATTGGACTTGGACGCACACCTAGCATCGAAGTTGCCATTGTTTTTCTCACAAGGGAGGCGGATAAGATTGAAATCGCCAACCACAAGCCAGGTGACTGTGGCGTTAGGCGGTAAAGCAACCATATCGTCCACAAAGTCATCCACAAGAGAGTGATCAGAGGGGCCATACACATTAGTAATTTTAACGCGCAAATCAGAGGAGGCACAAACAAAGATGGTAGACAGAGAGAAACGTGACTCCTCGGAAGAAACCAAGGAGTATCGTGCCGGGTCCCAAGCCGTCACGATCCCACCTCTGCTACCATCAGCTAGCTTGGAGACAAAACTCGAGAGACGACCAGGTAGGAAAGAGATCGCCTTACGGGAGTCCAAGCTGTCAAGCTTTGACTCCTGGAGGCAGGCAAAACAGGGGTTCGCGGAAGCAATCAAGTTTTTGACGACATCACATTTATCCCTGGCGCCCAAACCTTGGACGTTCCATGATAAAACACGCACGCTCCTAACATGATTACTCCCCATAACAACATGTCAGGACCCCGACTCAATGCCACATCGATCTAGCATGTAACACCTCATATCACTTTGCGGCCTCACGCACGGTATTCCCATGGGTGTCGCCTTACCTTTGCCCGGGACTGTTTGCGCCTTTTGGCACACGTATATGATAGTGTCGCTAGCATCCATATGATAAGGAGCCCGGGCTGACATGGGTAGTCGTAAACCCAAAGTGGCACAAACTTACAGGGACAGGCATCCATGACCCAGCATCGAACGTGTCGGTCATCAGCGAGTGGATCTAGGCTGTAGCACTGGGCTAGCAGGACTCCGGTGAACCGGGCTGTAGCGGGCTAACAGGACTCCGGTATTCATCGCGTGACATTTCCCCGAAGGGACAGACACAGGAACGAAGAAGGACACATGCCGGCCAGCCTAAGTGTTCCGGAGCAGTAGCAAGCTACCATGGCTCAGTGGAAGCACTAGGAGACATTTCCCGGTAAGAGAGGCTACTAAGGATAAACAACTAGATAGTCAGATCCCACACATACCAAGCATTTTAATAACATACACACAATATGCTCGATATGTGCAATTACAACATGGCATCACACAACACTCCACACCAGAAGGACAACCCTAAGACAAGAACGCAACAGAAAGGGAATAAGGGGGGCGGAGGATACAAGCCGACCCGAAGGAAGGCAGACAACCAGGGGAGAACGGCACCACCACAACTCGCCGGTCCCAAGCGGAGAGCTAATCATCAATGTGGTCTTGCACCACAGCGAACGGGATGGAAGCGGCGGCGCGCAGCTCCGCCACCTTTTTCTTGCTCAGGGGGGCAACCACAACATCCAGCAGCTTGTCCTTGCCCACCTTGGTTTTGAGCCTGGGCGAACAGCCCGAAATAGCTTCCTTCAAGGCTTTAAGGCGGACCGCTTTGCTCTCAATGCTGATCCAGACCTCGCTCTCCTTCTTGGCAAGGCGAGTACTGCGCCTGGCGTCTCCCGCCACACCGAGGTCGCCCTTGTCAGGCCCGTCGTCCGCCAGCTCAACAATGGTCACCCCGGAGCGGGCGCTGCCAGAGCTGGTGAGGAGCAAAGAACCGCCCAGAGAAGGGACCGCGGCAGAAGCGGCGGGAGCCCTAGTCAGGCACACGGGGCCAGCCAACGACCCCCTCTGTTCGTCAGGGAGGGGGGAGCACCCAGGACACGCAGCATAGAGGCGAGATGGCGCCCTCCCCCACGACCACGGCCGCGGAAGAGAGGGGCCTGCATGCCAGCGCCCCTCCCGCGCCCTGCCGGAGTCCCTTGGAGGACTGGGAGGTTGTGCGTGAATGACGGCGGTGGGTCGCGAAATAACGGAATGTATTCGCCGCCCCTGGTGAAGGAGTCACCGGCCTCCCAAGCGCGGACCGGCCACACGGAGATCACCCTCACCCCCCAGTGGCAGCCGATCGGCCAGACATCACAGGGGACGTCTCTAGGGTTTCGGAGGCGCACCACCACACGAACGGTGGCTAGCTCCCTCCCCACCAGCACCATAGGGTCTATCTCCAGCACTTTGCCGAGTCGCCCGGCGGGGTGCCCGGCGAGTCGCCCGGCGAGTCGCCAGAGCTCCTCATCTCAGGGGTTACAACAAATCGCCACCTTCGGAATACTATTTAATTACTACCCCAAATTAACTTGTAAAGGTTTGGATTAGAAATACAAATTAATTCAGAATGACAAACATTAGTTTCTTTGAACTGGTATTATTGAATTGTATCAAACCAACGATACATATCATAGCTCATGATTGGTATAGCAGATTTCAGACTTGATGGTGAATAAAAGTTTACAGTGTAGGTACGTCTGATTTCTTAAATGATTATCTGTCAACAAAATTGTTCGATGTTAAGGCAGTGGTTGCTGAGACGAGGTGATTTAAACGTGTAGTTTTGTGTTTTTGTTATAATGATACATGAGATAGGAATGGCGATCCCTACATATTTGAGTTAATCCTTCAAAAAAAGTCCCGATATGGTAGAGGACTGACGATTTCCTGACAATGGGGGTCTAATTTAGTATTTGCATGAAGCATCAATATGGAAAAGCCATGGTGAGACATTTTATAGTTATCAGAAAGGCACCACCGATGTCCAAGGTAACTATTTTCCTTATAATACTTTTGTGCAGTATCTAGATACTATTTCGACAATATATGCCTATGTTTCTATTATCCTTTTTCTTGGTTCCGGTCGGAGTTAGGAAAAGGTTAGATTTCTATCGATCTCGATTCTTTTGGCAAATTGATGAGCTTAAACGGAAGTATAGACTTGCGAAGTGGGATATTATCTGCAGACCTAAGGACCAAGGTGGCCTAGGTATTGAAAATCTGGAAATCAAAAACATATGTCTCCTTAGCAAGTGGCTTTTTAAGTTGTCATCTGAGACGGAGGCCACTTGGGCACAGATTTTACGCAATAAGTATCTCTTTGCTAAAACCTTGGCTCAGGTGACTGTGGGACCTTCTGACTCGCCCTTTTGGAAGGGTTTGATGAGAGTTAAACAAATCTTTTTCAACAAGACTAAATTTATTGTTGGGAATGGTACCACGACGAGGTTTTGGGAGGATACGTGGCTTGGGGAGACCCCACTAGCACTTCAATATCCTTCTTTGTATAACATTGTCCAACGTAGAGGTGCCTATGTTGCTACTGTTTTACAATCCGTTCCCCTCAATATCAATTTTAGGCGGACGCTTGTTGGAAATCGTTGGGAGGCCTGGCTCCATCTGGTTCGTCGTCTTATGGATGTCCGGTTGTCTCCACACCCTGATCAGTTACATTGGAAACTTACTAAGAACGGTGTGTTCTCGGTCAAATCAATGTATCAGGATGTCATTAACTCTACTGTCATCCTTACCTCGTTACATGTTTGGCAAGTTAAGGTACCCTTACGTATTAAAGTGTTTATGTGGTTTGTGCATAAACAAGTCATTCTGACTAAGCATAACCTTGCAAAACGTAATTGGGTAGGTCCGTCTCGATGTAGCTTCTGTGATCATAATGAAAACATCAAACACCTCTTTCTCGATTGTCCGTTGGCTAAGATTCTCTGGCGGTCGGTTCATATTGCTTTTAATATTACTCAGCCCACCTCTATTAGCTTGTTATTTGGAACATGGCTCGATGGGGTGGATTCTGACATTGCAAGACACATTCGGGTTGGCGTTTGTGCACTTTTGTGGGCAATATGGAATTGCAGAAATGACTTAGTCTTTAACCGATCAACAAACATTCACTTTTTGCAGGTTATCTTCAGGGCCACGGCGTTCATCCGTATGTGATCGCTACTCACTCCGACGGAGGCCAGGTAGCGTTTGGTTACTGCGTCTACCCGATGGGAGATGGTAGCTCGGGATATTTTCAACCGGTTTGGATGGCGGTCATGTAATAGGATAGACATGTAGTGATCCTATTGTTTTGCCAGCCGGTTGTGGCTTTGAGCTTTTCTTATTTACAGATTTTGTTTTAGTTTGTACTATGACTTTTCGACACTATGCTACTGGTCTATCCTTTTAATAATATGAGCCATATGCATCTTTCTGATGCAGAGGCTGGGGCACGTCCCCTTTTCCAAAAAAATAAAATAAAATTCGACAATATATGTATAAAATAGACAAAGGCGACACTTTCTAATGTTCAGCTACATCCGTCTTCTTGCCTGCAGTCGTCTTTGGTGTATGCGTCGTCATTGTCCGCTTCCTTCACATGCTCGTCGTTGCCACCGATCGACCTTGTGTAGCACCCAACACGCCGTGAGTGAGGAGTTTTCGGCCAAGCACGTTTTCGGCCAAGTACAATAAGAAGGATGATTTTTGCCACCTCAAGAGGTACCTCCCATGTTTTCACCATGCTACCATACTCTCATTTTGATCTACGAGATTATCTTAATTGGTTCAACATTTGATCTAGTAGCATCTGATTTGTATGATGTTTTATTATGTACTGGATTATCCTTAAGTTGTTTTGAGGAGAAAGGGGATGACCAAGATGATTTTCTGCAACCATATTTACATCTTTAGAGCATACTTTGGTCAGGACGTTGGCGGTAGCTACCATGTTGCTTCAACACTACGGAGTAGTGCATGTAGTTCTTGACGATTGTTAGTTAGTTTTTTTAAGGAAACAACTGTATTTGATTTTTTGATCATTCATAAATTTTAATGTCTTGACACAATAATACTAGCTTGTTCAGTATTTTCCCCAAATTTTATGAAAGATTTTTAAATAGAACAACGATGTGAACGGGAATCCTCTGAAAAGGAATTTGAGTTCTAGAGAGCTTTGTTGGGTTACAACACCATATTTGTGCGTGGAAGTTAAATCATCGGAGTGGGAGTTTGAGGCAACAGTAATGGCAAAGCTTGAGCTACTGACCGGGCCCGCAATTTTGTTATTCTAGGCTTGTTTGGGCTGAAATTTCTCCCAAACATCAAGGAAGTACGACTGAACGTCGTCTTTTTTTTTATCATTGTATAGGTGGATATGATGGGGCACACGTCATTTTAACACCACTAGGTTTCTGAAGTAGCTGACTATAGTTTGGTAATGAACATACATTCTTTGAAGAATTAAAGGTATTACTCACTTGATTTAATAGCTCATTTTATGCGTATTCAAAATACTGAATGATAGAATGATATGCTGCCCGTGATAGTTGTTTCTTGTTTAATTGGACGTTGGAGCTTTTACTTGTAATTTGATCTATTTATCCACTTTTTATCATGAATAGTAGGACCAATGAGGTAGAGGTGAAATGCTCGTAGATAAAGAGAGACTAAGATGATTTTCTGTAGTACAATTTTGTAGAGATGTGGAGAAGGAAAGTGTTACTGTTCTTTCAATAAAGTTTCGTGTTCTGAGTCTGCATGGCATGAATACTCTAATTTTTTTCTATTGGCCGAGCCGGCAATTTTGTTATTCTAGGTTTGTTTGGGCTGAAATTTCTCCCCACCATCAAGGAAGTATGACTGGATGTCATCTTTTTTTATCATTGTATAGGTGGATATGTTGGGGCACATGTCATTTTAACACCACTAGGTTTCTGAAGTAGCTGACTATAGTTTGGTAATGGACATACATTCTTTGAAGAATTAAAGGTATTACACCAGATGACCTCGATGCTGCTTTAGCTGCTTCTAAGTATGGGAGATCATCTGCTTATTCTCTAGTGAACAGTTTGAATAGGTATATTTTTCTATAATAGGTTAAACTTTAAAATGTGAAGTTCTTTATGGTTAAGGTGATGGACACGGTCAGCGTCGACGATGGGAGTAATTGCTAAAGTAGTTTGAAGTTTTGTGATGTGCGATCCACAGCCACAATGGATGTCGGACTCCCTCCTCCCATGCATCATGTTTTGCCCCTTCCTCGTCCTTGTGGCAAGTTGCCTCGTCGGCATTGAGGCAGGTTGCGTCGTTGCCGCCTTGTTTCAGTGGCTCCTGCTGCTGGTATGGACTGCTTCTCTTGCGCACAAAGCTGCCGCCAACGTGCACGCTCCTCCTGCCGCTGCTGCTGATGAGAGATGATGATCAGTTGATCATCGACCAACCACACCACGGAGACTCAATTTTGGTGCATGCATGATGGTGTGCCTGCCATCTTGCAATATAGGCCGTCTGATATATATCTAACGGATAGAAAGGAAACTATGACAATTTTGCAAAAAACAGCACCCCTCTTCCCATTTGCAGATAAAGCCTTTCCTAGTTCATCCTTATCTCCCACAAGATAAACTACTCATATAAATGCATCTTCATGTTCGGTGCAACGCACGGGCATCTTGCTAGTATATATATGATGATCCGCTGCTCACGGAGATATATAGATAGTTAAGGTGACTAGTGATATACAATCGGGCTGGTTTGTACTTGTGACTTACCGGGAAAAGATTTTCTAGCAGAACCGGTTACTACCGGATAGGTTGCTGCCGTCCATTATTGCTTGGTATTGTGTAATCGTTTGCTTGGTATTGCTGCCGTCCAAGATTTAAATGACATCAATACAAATATGCAAACGGATTGAAAATCAGAACATTGGTTTGAAAGTTACAAGTATTAGAAATTTTAGGATCAAACTAAAAGTATGGGTAGATGGACCGTGGGGTGAAAGAATAAAATATGCCGAGTGCAATAAAGTCCTGCTCCTAAACAGTGGGTGGTCGGTCTCAAGAAGAAAGGAGAAATCACATATCACATATAATAAAGGAAATGAATAAAATACTTCATATGCGATATGTGTAAGCGCCCACATGGAACACTTCGATTGGCTAGGAGGACACTGGTAGAAACTGGTTCCGCTAGAAAACTCTCCCTCGTGACATACCCAACTATATCGGATTAATGATGATATATTTCATTGTTGATTGATTGTGTCATTATTTTATTGATTGGAAAATATCGTGCCGTTGGTATATTTTTTCACCTTTGGACTAAAATTGGCAATCTCATAGGGGTGCATTATCAATAATTTTCTATTTATTAGTCTTGTTGGTAAAATTTCCATGTCATCAACCAATAAGCTATCATACAACTATTTTAATAGGTTGTATCTAAGTTATCCAATACATAGTGAGAAATAAATGTGATTGCTCTCTATTTCACCTTGGAGTTTGTGCAAAGGTTGTTGGTTAATCTACATACAACTTTGCTCTCTCTCCATATTTATTACATGTCACATCATCACTATATCCTAGGTGGAAAATTTATCAACACCTATCTTACAATTGTTGGAGATGCCCTTATGGGCAAGTCCACGGAGAGTGGCTTTGTCAGTGTTGTTGTCACCCATTGCAAGCACATCATCGCCATTCACTGGGCGAAGGTTTTCAAGGGGCATGGCTCATATAACCTTGCGTGCGCATGCGGTCTATGTGACTGAAGTGACGGTGCTCCTCCACCTGGCAGACATGGTCGGTGATGTGAAGATTGTCGAGTTCGACGAGGTCATGATTGCCTTCCTCCATTCGTGTGCGGGCGACTGAAATGGATGAACCATCGAAGACAAGCACAATGGATGCCAGATAGGCGTTTTGGCAGGTTACCTCATTGTCGCCTTGTTCAAGTGATTGTTGCTGCTAGGATTGACCGCTTCATGTCAAATTTACCTTTGACATGTCAATTTAATAGCTCATTTTTTGTGTTTCTTCATGGGACCATGGTAATTTTGCCATGGCAATTTTTATCAAGTACATTGAGCATGGCAAACGCACAAGAAACAAAGTCTACAACCATTGAGTACATTGTACATACCATGAGATAACAAAAATGTAGGCATGGAAAATTCTTCGATTTTATTGGCATGAAAAATGTAGTTTTATTTGCCATGGCAAATGTAGTTTTCTTTTGCCATGGAAAATTTATATTCATTACTTTTTACATGTCAATTTAATAGCTCATGGCAGTTTTTTGCTTTTCATGGGACCATACTATGCCATGGCAAATTTACATTCATGACTTTTTACATGTCAATTTAATAGCTCGTGACAACTTCTTTCTTTTCATGTCACCATAGTAAATTTGAGATGATTTTTTTTCTTCAAGTACATTGAGCATCGAAAATGAACAAGAAAAAAAAAGTCCACAGTCATTGAGTACATTGAGCATACCATGAGGCAAAAAAATCATGTGCATTCGGTCATATGGTTTTTTTTGGAAAAAGTGTGTCTCATACATGATAGCAAAATTTCAAACACTTTTTGGAATAGTCACATGAAAAATGTATGAAAATTTTTATCTTCAAAACTTGTTACCTTTTTAAGGACATTGCAATTTTTATTTTATATAGTATGTTCCAATTTTCATAAAAATGTTAACTATTCTTCAAAAGGTGTTACAATTTTAATGAAATATTAAAGTTTTACTAATAAAAGGGAAATTTCCACATTCAACATTTATTAAAATTGGATTCAAAATATGGCGAAAACGAACCATCAAGCAGGTTCTACCACTTTTATTGTCCGGTGCAACGCACGGGCATTTGTACCGGTACATAGTAATCCATTCGCAAATTAAATACACGAGTGAGAGATTGTTTGTAGCGTGGCGGTTTTTGACAAAGATTTTTTGCGGATCTATTGCAACTATTGGCATGTTGTATGTTGCCAATGTAGGGAAAACGTTTTGGGATTTGCTGCAATGGGATCGCATCTGTTGCTAAAGTAAGGGAAATTTGTTGCGCTTGTCTTGTTTTTTTGTTAGGAAAAAAGGAGTCCCATCCTTATCTTTTTCTTGAACAAACAATCAAAATGGATACAAAATATAGCGAAAAATGAACCATCAAGCAGGTTCTACCACTTTTATCAGCCGGTGCAATGCACGGGCATTCACAAAATTAAATACATGAGTGAGAGATTGTTTGCAGGGTGGCGGTTTTTGACAAAGATTTTTTGCGGATCTGTTGCAACTATTGGCATGTTGTATGTTGCCAAAGTAGGGAAAACATTTTGGGATGAGTCAATTACATTGATGGTGTCAGAACTTGACGCAAATGGTCACTTTGGTGCTACAAGTTGCGGTATACATTGAAGTGGTGCAAAAATTTGGCTCGGATGTGCAAATACAGTGCTTATCCTGTTTTATATACGAAATCCATGCTGACTAGACGCATGGGGCCGGATGTCAACCACTGGACCAGAGAAAAGGGGCGTCTGACCTGATTTTTACGAAACCCACCTCAAAAAATATATTCTTCACAAAAATGCGGCACATTTTGCATGAGCTATATATTATAAGATATTTGCGTGTTATACATTTTATACAAGCATACCATGAGTAGTCAATAGAACATTAAAATATACACCCGTGTATCTTATACAATATTTAGTTAATATGGACATTTAAATGTATATTATATAAAATTGTTCATGTATTATATTGAAAAAATTGGTATATTTATTTTTTTAAACGACTATACATACAAACAGAATAACTTATTTCTAAAACTTGTTCACGTATTATTTAAAAAAAATATTATATTCAAAAATATTATTTATGAATTATAAAAAACTACAAATTAAAATAATAGATTTTTTCAAATTACAACTAAAAATATTATTTTAACTATACAACCATTGCAAAAAATTATACTCACATTTATATAGTTCAATGTTTGTATAATTAAAAATATTCATGACTTTAAATTTAATGTGTTGATATGAATATTCAATTATTTCTAATATATAAATTTTAAAATTGGTTTGAATATATCTCATGAATTAAATTTATAGACATCTAAATATTTATTGATATTAAGTAAATGTTTGTATTCATTATTTTAAAATTTAAATATAATCCGTGAGAGTATACTTTTTGTATTCATTAATTTTATTAATATACTGCCTCTGTAAACTAATATAAGAGCGTTTAGATTACTAAAGTAGTGATCTAAACGCTCTTATATTAGTTTACGGAGGGAGTACATTTTAAATATCTGGTTTAACTAAATATTTTATATATAATACACGGTTGTATATTTAAATGTTTTTGCTTAAATAATATATGTAACACACAAATATTTTAACATAATTTTAATTACTTGCCTTTTACAAATATCTTAAAAATGGCTTCTGCAAAATGGGTCGCTATATGTACAGCCTATTTTAGCTCCATATGCATCTTTGCTAAATATATATAGCATTGTTATCCGAGTTAGGTAGCGTATTGAGATCGGTTGATTGGTTAATCGGCTCGTGTGGAAGCTTATAGTCGTGGGTTCGAGTAGTGGCTATAATATTTTTGCTGTTAATTGTAGGCAGTACCCACTGGGTATAGAGGTTCAAAATGCCATATCTGCATCGAGTTTTTTTTTGTGAAAATATATTTTCGGAGGGGGTTTTCGGAAACACCAGGCTACATGTCCCTTCTTTCTGGTCCATTGGCTGACAGCGGGCCCCACATGCCTAGTCAGCAGAGATTTTGTATAGAAACCGAATAAGCACTGTATTTGCACGCCCGAGCCAAGTTTTTGCACCACTTCAATGTACACCGCAACTTTTAGCACTAAAGTGACCGTTTGCGCCAAGTTCTAGCACCACCCGTGTAATTGACTCTTTTGGGATTTGCTGCAATGGGATTCGCATCTGTTGCTAAAGTAAGGGAAATTTGTTGCGCTCGTCTTGTTTTTTTGTTAGGAAAAAAGAAGAAATCCTGTCCATATCTTTTCTTGAGCAAACAAAAGATAAAGTGAAAAAAAGCCTGAGGAGGAGGGGCACATATATACTCGTACGATACGATCTGGATCGACTTCCGTGGCCATGGCCGCCGTCGACATGAGCATACGCTCCACCTTGCTGGAGCGCTTCCGGCGGCTGGACCCCGGCCTCGTGCAGGTGAAGGTGATCCTCGCCGTCGCGCTGCTGGGCTTCATAGCGGCGCTCGCCGTGGCCGTCCCGGCCGTGCTGCTGGTGCGGTACGACGGGCACGCCATGTCCCAGGTGTGGATCATGGCCGTCACCATCTGCGCGTACGTGTTCCTCCTCCTGCAGTGCATCTGGCGCAGCTGGCCCTTCTACACCGACCTGGCCCGCCTCTCCTACGGCCTCCTCCTCGCCTCCTCCGCCGCCAGCGAGATCGGTCCCCGCGCCGCCATCCTGGCCCTCCACCTCACCACCGTCTACGCCGCCGCCTACCTCGGGTACGCGCTCGCCCTGCACCGCCTCGGCGCCGGCACCGAGCGGGCCATCCGCGGCGGCGCGCTGCCCCTCCCCCACCCCCACTGCCGCACCAGGGCCCAGGCCCGGAGCGCCACCCGCACGCTCGCCCTCACGGCGCTCGGCGTGATGGCGGTCTGGACGGCGTTCCTCTACCTCATCACCAGCGTCGGAGGCATGGCCGACGAGCTCGACACCATGTCCGTCCTCTCGTTCATGGGCTGGATGCACGCCGTGCTCTGGGTGATGGCCGTGGGCATGGTGCTCCTGCGTGGCGCCCTGTTCCCGGCGTGGATGGAGCCAGCGACGTTCCTCTTCATCGTGTGCGGCGCCGTGGTTTCTCTGGCGACCCGCACCGTGGCGGGCGCGGTCGGCACGGCGGTCTTGCAGCAGCTGCTGCTGACGGCATTGGCTGCTGTTTCCGGGTACTGTCTCGCCGTCTACATAACCTACCTGCACATTGCCACCGCCGCCGATGCTGAGGCGGAAGACGGGCTGGTAGATCACCACGGCGGTGCCGGTGGAGAGATGGCGTTTCAGCAGGAGCTTCATCTTGAGCATGGAGAGTAAGATCATGATCTGCTGCTGCTGTCGAATTAGATAGACCATACATATTCAGATCACCGTCTCATTCAGATTGCTAGCTAGTACTCCTAAAAACGTTTTTATATTTTGGAACGGAGGGAGTAATAATAAAGTAGTAGTTGCAGGGCGAATCAGTCCAAGTCATGGAAAAAATTGCATGCATGTGGAGTGACCATTGAAGTTAAATGGAAGAGCACATTTCTCAAGTAAAGTGATCGAGGATTCTAGGGTTTGTGATCCTCAATATTTAGTGCGCCCAAATTATGGAACGGGTGATGCTAAATCATAGTTGATAGAGGTTTAGTTAAGTTTGAGTCAACTTTGTAGCCGCTGGATCTAAATTTACTAACTTATCCAAATCAACCGATACCTTCCATTATTGCAAATTTTTTTAGGAAACAAATAATAGATTTTAAGGAAAAAATAAAAGATTTTAAAGACGCATCATACTTTACTAACAATCACTAAAAATTAAATCTAAATTAATTAACCTTATCTTAAATCACTCAATCACTTTAATTAGAAAACATTTTCTTTCCTAACTGCACCCCGCTTAGTGTGCACATAACAATCCGAAGTAATTAGAGTCACATGATTGAATCCATTTATTTAGAGCGACATGATTGAATTCATCTATTAACAATAATCCTCACCAAAAGTGCGTTTAGCAATTTTAGAGGGCGGACCAAAACTCTGCCATCCGCTCGCCCGCGTTTGTTTAGGTACAAGAAAAAATGGCATAATATATGGAAACAACACGACCGGGGTGGCGGCGCAATCTTCGGGGATAGGGGATCGAAGGAGAAGGATTGGAGAGCAGTTGGTAGTCTCGCTTCCAGGGTTTTTTTCGTCCCACCACTTTCGTCCGGGTCTTTTTCGTAGGTTAACCGTCATAGATTTTTTTTATGCTGGTTTCTTATTCACCGGTTTATTTACCCCTCAGCTCTTTCCTTGCAAATCAGCACTTTCCAAACGTGCACGCAATCACGGATCTAAATTTACTAACTTATCCAAATCAACCGATATATTCCATTATTGCAAATTTCTTTAGGAAACAAATAATAGATTTTAAGGAAACAAATAAAAGATTTTAAAGACGCATCATACTTTACTAACAATCACTAAAAATCAAATCTAAATTAATTAACCTTATCTTAAATCACTCAATCACTTTAATTAGAAAACATTTTCTTTCCTAACTGCACTCCGCTTAGTGTGCACATAACAATCCGAAGTAATTAGAGTCACATGATTGAATCCATTTATTTAGAGCGACATGATTGAATTCATTTATTAACAATAATCCTCGCCAAAAGTGCGTTTAGCAATTTTAGAGGGCGGACCAAAACTCTGCCATACGCTCGCCCGCGTTTGTTTAGGTACAGGAAAAAATAGCATAATATATGGAAACAACACGACCGGGGCGGCGGCGCAATCTTCGGGGATAGGGGATCGGAGGAGAAGGATTGGCCTGGCAGCATGATCGGGGTGCTTCCCCGCGGCCGCGGCCGTCCTCGCGATGCCACCTACCCGAAATCAACGCTGCTCCCTGCCGTCAGCCGAGGCGACGCCGCCTGCCCTCCTACCCACGGTCCGCTGCCGCGTGCGGCTACGGCGGGAGGAGTAGCGACGGGGCCGAGGTCCTTCATGCGTTCCGAGATGGAGGCCATGATTTCGTCGAGGTCGTTGCTGCCTCCTACACTCAGGGTGTGTCGCCGAGATCGAGGCGAGCATGAGGAGATGTGGCCACCGCCATGGTCACCCCATCGCCGGGGATGGAGCATGCCGTCGGCCTACAGCTTGTGGAGATCACTGTTGCTCTTCAGGTCGCGTGGTGACCGGATCTTGCCGATGTGTCCGTCCCCGACGACCTCCTCTTCGCCCGGTTGGCCGGCATGGATCTCGCCACTGCTGCCCTCAACTTCTCTGCCTCGAGCTCGACGGTCAGCCACCATGGATCCCCCAGCTGGAGGGTCACGTGAACCAGCCGTCCTCCCATGCTGCAGCGGCGAGAAGGTGACATGGCTCTCCGTACACGAAGAGTGGAGTTCAGTCAAGTACTTATATACTTGGCCTCTACTGCTGATCCATGTACATGGAGAAGAACAGACAACCGCTCATTCATGCTTCGTTCCACTTCTTTGCGCTACATTACTGGAGGTGACATTTTCCTATCTCTCTATGTTGTAACAAGCCTGCTGCCTGCATAGTTAATGGATTTTTTATTTAAATTTATCGCTGCTTAGTGCTTTGTTGCAATTGTTCACCCAAGATTCTTATATATAATCTGAGCGTATGTAGACATACTTAGCTTTGCTATTCCATTTTTTCTGGCGCATAGAAATAAGAGTATTGTCCAGGTTAGGTATTCAATTGAGTATGATATTTGGATTGCTATCAGAATGTCTTTTCTATGCATGTGATTTCTCACATCTGGTTATAATATTTGTGAAGACGTGCATTGCACGTGCACTTGGAAGCGGGCCCGTGGCCCGCGCTGGACGGTGCCGACGCCGACTCGAGCCACCTCGTCCGCGTATTCTTGAAGCTGTGGCTGGTCGATTTACATGAAATTAATTCCCTTAGTTCTGGTGGCAAATATAATACACATAATCCATATTGTTATGCACTAGCGTGTATGTGTGAAATAGATGGATTATGGTCCCGTACCCAATAAGATGGATATGTGTGTGTGTTAGAGAAAGAGGGAGAGGGGGATAGAGTGTGAGGAAGAGGGAGGGAGAGTGTGTGTCTGTGTGTGTGAGGATTTGATGGTAAAAAGATCGCTAATGTCGTAATATTGAACTCTTAAAGTTAATGTGACCCCGTTGCAACGCACGGGCGTTCTTCTAGTTAAGTAGTTGTTGCAGGGCGAATCAGTCCAAGTCATGGAAAAAATTGCATGCATGTGGAGTGACCATTGAAGTTAAATGGAAGAGCACATTTCTCAAGTAAAGTGATCGAGGATTCTAGGGTTTGTGATCCTCAATATTTAGTGCGCCCAAATTATGGAACGGGTGATGCTAAATCATAGTTGATAGAGGTTTAGTTAAGTTTGAGTCAACTTTGTAGCCGCTGGATCTAAATTTACTAACTTATCCAAATCAACCGATACCTTCCATTATTGCAAATTTTTTTAGGAAACAAATAATAGATTTTAAGGAAAAAATAAAAGATTTTAAAGACGCATCATACTTTACTAACAATCACTAAAAATTAAATCTAAATTAATTAACCTTATCTTAAATCACTCAATCACTTTAATTAGAAAACATTTTCTTTCCTAACTGCACCCCGCTTAGTGTGCACATAACAATCCGAAGTAATTAGAGTCACATGATTGAATCCATTTATTTAGAGCGACATGATTGAATTCATCTATTAACAATAATCCTCACCAAAAGTGCGTTTAGCAATTTTAGAGGGCGGACCAAAACTCTGCCATCCGCTCGCCCGCGTTTGTTTAGGTACAAGAAAAAATGGCATAATATATGGAAACAACACGACCGGGGTGGCGGCGCAATCTTCGGGGATAGGGGATCGAAGGAGAAGGATTGGAGAGCAGTTGGTAGTCTCGCTTCCAGGGTTTTTTTCGTCCCACCACTTTCGTCCGGGTCTTTTTCGTAGGTTAACCGTCATAGATTTTTTTTATGCTGGTTTCTTATTCACCGGTTTATTTACCCCTCAGCTCTTTCCTTGCAAATCAGCACTTTCCAAACGTGCACGCAATCACGGATCTAAATTTACTAACTTATCCAAATCAACCGATATATTCCATTATTGCAAATTTCTTTAGGAAACAAATAATAGATTTTAAGGAAACAAATAAAAGATTTTAAAGACGCATCATACTTTACTAACAATCACTAAAAATCAAATCTAAATTAATTAACCTTATCTTAAATCACTCAATCACTTTAATTAGAAAACATTTTCTTTCCTAACTGCACTCCGCTTAGTGTGCACATAACAATCCGAAGTAATTAGAGTCACATGATTGAATCCATTTATTTAGAGCGACATGATTGAATTCATTTATTAACAATAATCCTCGCCAAAAGTGCGTTTAGCAATTTTAGAGGGCGGACCAAAACTCTGCCATACGCTCGCCCGCGTTTGTTTAGGTACAGGAAAAAATAGCATAATATATGGAAACAACACGACCGGGGCGGCGGCGCAATCTTCGGGGATAGGGGATCGGAGGAGAAGGATTGGCCTGGCAGCATGATCGGGGTGCTTCCCCGCGGCCGCGGCCGTCCTCGCGATGCCACCTACCCGAAATCAACGCTGCTCCCTGCCGTCAGCCGAGGCGACGCCGCCTGCCCTCCTACCCACGGTCCGCTGCCGCGTGCGGCTACGGCGGGAGGAGTAGCGACGGGGCCGAGGTCCTTCATGCGTTCCGAGATGGAGGCCATGATTTCGTCGAGGTCGTTGCTGCCTCCTACACTCAGGGTGTGTCGCCGAGATCGAGGCGAGCATGAGGAGATGTGGCCACCGCCATGGTCACCCCATCGCCGGGGATGGAGCACGCCGTCGGCCTACAGCTTGTGGAGATCACTGTTGCTCTTCAGGTCGCGTGGTGACCGGATCTTGCCGATGTGTCCGTCCCCGACGACCTCCTCTTCGCCCGGTTGGCCGGCATGGATCTCGCCACTGCTGCCCTCAACTTCTCTGCCTCGAGCTCGACGGTCAGCCACCATGGATCCCCCAGCTGGAGGGTCACGTGAACCAGCCGTCCTCCCATGCTGCAGCGGCGAGAAGGTGACATGGCTCTCCGTACACGAAGAGTGGAGTTCAGTCAAGTACTTATATACTTGGCCTCTACTGCTGATCCATGTACATGGAGAAGAACAGACAACCGCTCATTCATGCTTCGTTCCACTTCTTTGCGCTACATTACTGGAGGTGACATTTTCCTATCTCTCTATGTTGTAACAAGCCTGCTGCCTGCATAGTTAATGGATTTTTTATTTAAATTTATCGCTGCTTAGTGCTTTGTTGCAATTGTTCACCCAAGATTCTTATATATAATCTGAGCGTATGTAGACATACTTAGCTTTGCTATTCCATTTTTTCTGGCGCATAGAAATAAGAGTATTGTCCAGGTTAGGTATTCAATTGAGTATGATATTTGGATTGCTATCAGAATGTCTTTTCTATGCATGTGATTTCTCACATCTGGTTATAATATTTGTGAAGACGTGCATTGCACGTGCACTTGGAAGCGGGCCCGTGGCCCGCGCTGGACGGCGCCGACGCCGACTCGAGCCACCTCGTCCGCGTATTCTTGAAGCTGTGGCTGGTCGATTTACATGAAATTAATTCCCTTAGTTCTGGTGGCAAATATAATACACATAATCCATATTGTTATGCACTAGCGTGTATGTGTGAAATAGATGGATTATGGTCCCGTACCCAATAAGATGGATATGTGTGTGTGTTAGAGAGAGAGGGAGAGGGGGATAGAGTGTGAGGAAGAGGGAGGGAGAGTGTGTGTCTGTGTGTGTGAGGATTTGATGGTAAAAAGATCGCTAATGTCGTAATATTGAACTCTTAAAGTTAATGTGACCCCGTTGCAACGCACGGGCGTTCTTCTAGTTAAGTAGTTGTTGCAGGGCGAATCAGTCCAAGTCATGGAAAAAATTGCATGCATGTGGAGTGACCATTGAAGTTAAATGGAAGAGCACATTTCTCAAGTAAAGTGATCGAGGATTCTAGGGTTTGTGATCCTCAATATTTAGTGCGCCCAAATTATGGAACGGGTGATGCTAAATCATAGTTGATAGAGGTTTAGTTAAGTTTGAGTCAACTTTGTAGCCGCTGGATCTTTTGTGCGGAGATTTCTACAAAACTGAGCGCTCATCTCGCAACATGTCGTCCCACCGCTGACAATATCCGTCAACGCTGCTTGCAGCATGTCATCCACCGGTCGCAATGTCCGCCCTCGCCGCTTGAAGCACATCTCCCCTCTGGTTGTAGCGTCCGTCATAGCCGCCTACAACATGTCATCCCAAAGGTCACAACACATCGTCCAACCATTTGCATCATGTCATCCTAGCAAGCATGCGTTCGGAAGCCAGACAAACCGCACCGCCTCCGATGAGGCAGCGATACCACACCTCGTGGCGGATCCATGCGTCATTTGGGTGGACGCAATGGATCCCCTGCGAAAGAAGTCCGAGCACTGTCGTCGGGCGGCCTCCTCCCGAAAGCGGCGGAGCATAAGCCGGACGGTCATGTCCTCCTCGGGACCGCATTGGATGAGCTTGGGGTCGATGAATTTGAAGGTGTGGCATCATGAGCTAGGTCTATGCGTAGTTCTCTAATGCACGAGTAGAACACAATTTGTTGTGGGCGTGGATCTTGTCAACTTGCTTGCCACTACTAGTCTTTTCTTGCTTCAGCGGTATTGTGGGATGAAGCGGCCCGGACCAACCTTACACGTACGCTTACGTGAGA
This sequence comes from Triticum dicoccoides, assembly GCF_002162155.2. NCBI lineage: Eukaryota > Viridiplantae > Streptophyta > Magnoliopsida > Poales > Poaceae > Triticum > Triticum dicoccoides. Next base: position 1,643,998 of record NC_041387.1, on the reverse strand, counting down.
CCGGTTCCACCGATTAACATGCACTAGTTGCATAAGGTGGCTGGCGGGTGTCTGTCTCTCCCACTTTAGTTGGAGCGGAATCGATGAAAAGGGTCCTTATGAAGGGTAAATAGAAGTTGACAAAATCATGTTGTGGTTACTCGTAGGTAAGAAAACGTTCTTGCTAGAACCCAATTGCAGCCACGTAAAAGATGCAACAACAATTAGAGGACGTCTAACTTGTTTTTGCAGCGATTGATCATGTGATATGATATGGCCAGAAGTTGTGATGAATGATGAATTGTGATGTATGAGATCATGTTCTTGTAATAGGATTCACGACTTGCATGTCGATGAGTATGACAACCGGTAGGAGCCATAGGAGTTGTCTTTAATTTTTGTATGACCTACGTGTCATTGAAGAACGCCATGTAAACTACTTTACTTTATTGCTAAACGCGTTAGCCATAGAAGTAGAAGTAGTCGTTGGCGTGACAACTTCATGAAGACACGATGATGGAGATCATGGTGTCAAGCCGGTGACAAGATGATCATGGAGCCCCGAAGATGGAGATCAATGGAGCTATATGATATTGGCCATATCATGTCACGACTATATAATTGCATGTGATGTTTATTATGTTTATGCATCTTGTTTACTTAGGACGACGGTAGTAAATAAGATGATCCCTTACATAAATTTCAAGAAGTGTTCTCCCCTAATTGTGCACCGTTGCTACAGTTCGTCGTTTCGAAGCACCACGTGATGATCGGGTGTGATAGATCCTTACGTTCACATACAACGGGTGTAAGACAGTTTTACACAGCAAAAACACTTAGGGTTAACTTGACGAGCCTAGCATGTGCAGACATGGCCTCGGAACACGGAGACCGAAAGGTCGAACACGAATCGTATGGTAGATACGATCAACATGAAGATGTTCACCGACGATGACTAGTCCGTCTCACGTGATGATCGGACACAGCCTAGTCGACTCGGATCGTGTAACACTTAGATGACTAGAAGGATGTCTAATCTGAGTGGGAGTTCATAATTTGATTAGATGAACTTAATTATCATGAATTTAGTCTAAAATCTTTGCAAATATGTCTTGTAGATCAAATGGCCAACGCTCATGTCAACATGAACTTCAACGCGTTCCTAGAGAAAACCAAGCTGAAAGATGATGGCAGCAACTATACGGACTGGGTCCGGAACCTGAGGATCATCCTCATAGCTGCCAGGAAGCAATATGTCCTAGAAGGACCGCTAGGTGACGCTCCCGTCCCAGAGAACCAAGACATTATGAATGCTTGGCAAACTCGTGCTGATGATTACTCCCTCGTTCAGTGCAGCATGCTTTATAGCCTAGAACCGGGGCTCCAAAAGCGTTTTGAGCATCACGGAGCATATGAGATGTTCAAAGAGCTGAAACTAGTTTTTCAAGCTCACGCCCGGGTCGAGAGATATGATGTCTCCGACAAGTTCTACAGTTGTAAGATGGAGGAAAACAGTTCTGTCAGTGAGCACATCCTTAAGATGTCTGGGTTGCACAACCGTATGACCCAGCTGAACATTAACCTCCCAGATGAGGCGGTCATTGACAGAATCCTCCAGTCACTCCCACCAATCTACAAGAGCTTTGTGATGAACTACAACATGCAGGGGATGGTGAAGACCATTCCTGAAGTGTTCTCGATGCTGAAGTCAGCAGAGGCTGAAATCAAGAAAGAACATCAAGTGTTGATGGTCAATAAGACCACTAAGTTCAAGAAAGGCAAGGGCAAGAAGGACTTCAAGAAGGACGGCAAGGATGTTGCCGCGCCCGGTAAGCCAGTTACCGGGAAGAAGTCAACGAATGGACCCAAGCCCGAGACTGAGTGCTTTTATTGCAAGGGGAAGGGTCACTGGAAGCGGAACTGCCCCAAATACTTAGCGGATAAGAAGGCCGGCAACACCAAAGGTATATTTGATATACATGTAATTGATGTGTACCTTACCAGTACTCGTAGTAACTCCTGGGTATTTGATACCGGTGCCGTTGCTCATATTCGTAACTCATAGCAGGAGCTGCGGAATAAACGGAGGCTGGCGAAGGACGAGGTGACGATGCGCGTCGGGAATGGTTCTAGAGTCGATGTGATCGCCGTCGGCACGCTGCCTCTACATTTACCCACGGGATTAGTTTTGAACCTTAATAATTGTTATTTTGTGCCAGGTTTGAGCATGAACATTGTATCTGGATCTCGTTTAATACGAGATGGCTACTCATTTAAGTCTGAGAATAATGGTTGTTCGATTTATATGAGAGATATGTTTTATGGTCATGCTCCGATGGTCAATGGTTTATTCTTAATGAATCTCGAGCGTAGCACTACACATGTTCATAGTGTGGATGCCAAAAGATGTAAAGTTGATAACAATAGTCCCACATACTTGTGGCACTGCCGCCTTGGTCACATTGGTGTCAAGCGCATGAAGAAGCTCCATGCTGATGGACTTTTAGAGTCTCTTGATTATGAATCGTTTGACACATGCGAACCATGCCTCATGGGCAAAATGACCAAGGCTCCGTTCTCCGGAACAATGGAGCGAGCAACCAACTTATTGGAAATCATACATACTGATGTGTGCGGTCCAATGAGCGTTGAGGCTCGCGGAGGATATCGTTATGTTCTCACTCTCACTGATGACTTAAGTAGATATGGGTATGTCTACTTAATGAAACACAAGTCTGAGACCTTCGAAAAGTTCAAGGAGTTTCAGAATGAGGTAGAGAATCAACGTGACCGAAAGATAAAGTTCCTTCGATCAGATCATGGAGGAGAATATTTAAGTCACGAATTTGGCACACACTTAAGGAAATGTGGAATCGTTTCACAACTCACGCCGCCTGGAACACCTCAGCGAAACGGTGTGTCCGAACGTTGTAATCGCACTCTATTGGATATGGTGCAGTCTATGATGTCTCTTACCGATTTACCGCTATCATTTTGGGGATACGCTCTAGAGACAGCTATATTCACTTTAAATAGGGAACCGTGTAAATCCGTTGAGACGACACCGTATGAATTATGGTTTGGGAAGAAACCTAAGCTGTCGTTTCTAAAAGTTTGGGGATGCGATGCTTATGTCAAGAAACTTCAACCTGAAAAGCTCGAACCCAAGTCGGAAAAATGCGTCTTCATAGGATACCCTAAGGAAACTGTCGAGTATACCTTCTACTTAAGATCCGAGGGCAAGATCTTTGTTGCCAAGAACGGATGCTTTCTGGAAAAAGAGTTTCTCTCGAAAGAAGTAAGTGGGAGGAAAGTAGAACTCGATGAAGTACTACCTCTCGAACGGAAAGTGGTGCAGCGCAGGAAAATGTTCCTGTGATGCCCACACCAACTGAAGAGGAAAACAATGATGATGATCAAGGTACTTCGGATCAAGTTGCTACTGAACTTCGTAGGTCCACAAGGACACGTTCCGCACCAGAGTGGTACGGCAACCCTGTCCTAGAAATCATGTTGTCAGACAACGGTGAACCTTCGAACTATGAAGAAGCGATGGCGGGCCCAGATTCCAACAAATGGCTTGAAGCCATGAAATCCGAGATAGAATCCATGTATGAAAACAAAGTATGGACTTTGACAGACTTGCCCGATGATCGGCGAGCGATAGAAAACAAATGGATTTTTAAGAAGAAGACGGACGCGGATGGAAATGTTACCATTTATAAGGCTCGACTTGTCGCTAAGGGTTATCGACAAGTTCAAGGGATTGACTACGACGAGACATTCTCTCCCGTAGCGAAGCTGGAGTCTGTCCGAATCATGTTAGCAATTGCCGCATACTATGATTATGAGATATGGCAGATGGACTTTAAAACGGCATTCCTTAACGGACATCTTAAGGAAGAGCTGTATATGATACAGCCAGAAGGTTTTGTCGATCCTAAGAACGCTAACAAAGTATGCAAGCTCCAGCGATCCATTTATGGACTGGTGCAAGCATCTCGGAGTTGGAACATTCGCTTTGATGAGATGATCAAAGCGTTTGGGTTTATGCAGACTTATGGAGAAGCCTGCATTTACAAGAAAGTGAGTGGGAGCTCTGTAGCATTTCTCATATTATATGTAGATGACATACTCTTGATGGGAAATGATATAAAACTTCTGGACAGCATTAAGGCCTACTTGAATAAGTGTTTTTCAATGAAGGACCTTGGAGAAGCTGCTTATATATTAGGCATCAAGATCTATAGAGATAGATCGAGATGCCTCATAGGTCTTTCACAAAGCACATACCTTGATAAGATTTTGAAAAAGTTTAAAATGGATCAGTCCAAGAAAGGGTTCTTGCCTATGTTACAAGGTGTGAGATTGAGCTCGGCTCAGTCACCGACCACGGCAAAAGATAAAGAAGAGATGAGTGTCATCCCCTATGCTTCAGCCATAGGATCTATTATGTATGCCATGCTGTGTACCAGACCTGATGTAAACCTTGCCGTAAGTTTGGTAGCAAGATACCAAAGTAATCCCGGCAAGGAACACTGGACAATGGTCAAGAATATCCTGAAGTACCTGAAAAGGACAAAGGACATGTTTCTCGTTTATGGAGGAGACGAAGAGCTCGTCGTAAAGGGTTACGTCGATGCTAGCTTCGACTCAGATCTGGATGACTCTAAGTCACAAACCGGATACGTGTATATGTTGAATGGTGGAGCAGTAAGCTGGTGCAGCTGCAAGCAGAGCGTCGTGGCGGGATCTACGTGTGAAGCGGAGTACATGGCAGCCTCGGAGGCAGCGCATCAAGCGATTTGGGTGAAGGAGTTCATCACCGACCTAGGAGTCATACCCAATGCGTCGGGGCCGATCAAACTCTTCTGTGACAACACTGGAGCTATTGCCCTTGCCAAGGAGCCCAGGTTTCACAAGAAGACCAGGCACATCAAGCGTCGTTTCAACTCCATCCGTGAAAATGTTCAAGATGGAGACATAGAAATTTGCAAAGTACATACGGATCTGAATGTCGCAGATCCGTTGACTAAACCTCTCTCGCGAGCAAAACATGATCAACACCAGAACTCTATGGGTGTTCGATTCATCACAATGTAACTAGATTGGTGACTCTAGTGCAAGTGGGAGACTGTTGGAAATATGCCCTAGAGGCAATAATAAAAGTATTATTATATTTCATTGTTCATGATAATTGTCTTTTATTCATGCTATAACTGTATTATCCGGAAATCGTAATACACGTGTGAATACATAGACCACAATATGTCCCTAGTGAGCCTCTAGTTGACTAGCCCGTTGTGATCAACAGATAGTCATGGTTTCCTGGCTATGGACATTGGATGTCATTGATAACGGGATCACATCATTAGGAGAATGATGTGATGGACAAGACCCAATCATAAGCATAGCACAAAGATCGTGTAGTTCGTTTGCTAGAGCTTTGCCAATGTCAAGTATCTCTTCCTTCGACCATGAGATCGTGTAACTCCCGGATACCGTAGGAGTGCTTTGGGTGTATCAAACGTCACAACGTAACTGGGTGACTATAAAGGTGCATTACAGGTATCTCCGAAAGTGTCTGTTGGGTTGACACGGATCGAGACTGGGATTTGTCACTCCGTATGACGGAGAGGTATCTCTGGGCCCACTCGGTAATGCATCATCACAATGAGCTCAAGGTGACCAAGGTGTTGGCCACGGGATCATGAATTACGGTACGAGTAAAGTGACTTGCCGGTAACGAGACTGAACAAGGTATTGGGATACCGACGATCGAGTCTCGGGCAAGTAACGTACCGATTGACAAAGGGAATTGCATACGGGGTTTTGATCAAATCCTCGACATCGTGGTTCAAACGATGAAATCATTGAGGAGCATGTGGGAGCCAACTTGGGTATCCAGATCCCGCTGTTGGTTATTGACCGGAGAGTGGTCTCGGTCATGTCTGTATGTCTCCCGAACCCGTAGGGTCTTCACACTTAAGGTTCGGTGACGCTAGGGTTATTAGGAAGACTAGTATGTGACTACCGAATGTTGTTCGGAGTCCCGGATGAGATCCCAGACGTCACGAGGAGTTCCGGAATGGTCCGGAGGTGAAGTTTTATATATGGGAAGTTGTCATACGGACACCGAAAAGTTTCGGGGGTCTATCGGTAATGTACCGGGACCACCGGAGGGGTTCCGAGGGTCCACCGGGAGGGGCCACCCCTCCCGGAGGGCCACATGGGCCGCAAAGGGGAGGGAGCCAGCCCCTGGAGGGCTGGGCGCGCCCCCCACCTTGCGCCCATGCGCCTAGGGTTGGGGGGGGGGGGAACCCTAAGGGGGGCGCCCCCCTTGCTTGGGGGGCAAGCCTCCCCTCCCTGGCCGCCGCCCCCCCTCTAGATCCCATCTAGAGGGGTCGGCGCCCCTAGACCCTTCCCCTATAAATAGAGGGGTGAGGGGAGGGCTGCTGTACACACCTCCAAGGCGCAGCCCCTCCCCTCCCCAACACATCTCCTCCTCCGTTACGCGCTTGCGAATCCCTGTCGGAGTACTGCTGCACCAACACCACCACGCCGTCGTGCTGCCATTGGAGCGATCTTCCTAAACCTCTCCTCCCCCCTTGCTGGATCAAGAAGGAGGAGACGTCTCCCATCCCGTACGTGTGTTGAACGCGGAGGTGCTGTCCGTTCAGCACTTGGACATCGGTGATCCGAATCACGTTGAGTACGACTCCATCATCACCATCCTCTTGCAAGCTTCCGCACGTGATCTACAAGTGGTATGTAGATGCAAACTCACTCCTTTGACTCGTTGCTTAGATGAACTCATAGATGGATCTTGGTGAAACCGTAGGAAATTTTTTAATTTTCTGCAACGTTCCCCAACAGGATGGACCTGAAATTTTAATATTTCATCTGCTGGTTTGAAGGAGGTAGACTTGGATCTTTTATCGAGTATCACATCGTCCCTGTTCACCGTAGAGCGCAGCGCGGTGAGTTCTTCTGCCGCTAAGGCTTCGGATAGTGCCTCCAGGGCTAGTGCGGCTGTCTTGTTTTCGGCGCGGAGTGCTATGTCCGGATCACTAGCGAGAGTGATTATTCCGCTGGGCCCAGGCATTTGAGCTTCATGTACCCGTAATGGGGTATGGCTTGAAAAATTGTGAATGCCTCCCGTCCTAATATAGCGTGATATCCGCTGTTGAACGGGGCCACTTGGAACATGACTTCTTCGGATCTGTAATTGTCCGGCGAGCCGAACACCACATCGAGTGTGATTTTTCCGGTGCAGCGCGCTTCCCGGCTAGGGATTATTCCTCTGAAGGTTGTGCTGCTTCGCTCAATACGGCTCCAGTCTATTTCCATTTTTTGAAGAGTTTCCTCGTAGATGAGGTTTAGTCCGCTGCCGCCATCCATGAGGACCTTTGTAAGTCGAAAGCCGTCCACTATGGGACTAAGCACCAGTGCGGCTGGTACTCGGGCTGTTCGGAATTTAGGTTCGTCGCTGGCATTGAAGGTGATGGCTGTGTCGCTCCATGGATTTGCTATTGCTACTTGGTAGACTTCGGCGAGGCCGCGGATTGTCCGTTTTCGCATATTATTTGATGCGAAGGTCTCGAAGACTGTTGATACCGTACCAGTATTGTTGGAGTGGTTTTCCGGGGCTAGAAGCTCCTCGCCACTTTTGGCCACCTGCCGTAATATCCAACATGCTCGAAGGCTATGTGTTGGGACGACGCCCTCTGTACTATGAAGCTTACAGGGTCCGCTGAGCCATCCCTCCAGTACGGTTCCGTGCCCTCTATGGGGTTTTTGCTTTTTGGTTTTTGTATCTGGGGCCTGAGTATGATGCACCCTTTTGTTGCGGACTAGGGTTGTATTCGGGGTCGGATTGTCCCAAAACTGGTTTTTGGTTTTCCGGAAACTCTCTCGCACAGTACTTTCGTACTATGGACGCCAGATCGGTGAAGCGTGTAATTTTACGATGGCCGATGGCGTTCAATATTCCCTTGTCCGTGCAATTATTGCAAAAGATTGAAATTGCGTTTTCCTCTCGGCAGTCCTTTATCCTGTCCATAACCAGGAGGAATCTGGCCCAGTAGTGATGTACTGTTTCAGCGGGCTCTTGCCGTATTAGAGATAGATCGCATATGTCTGGGCGGGTGGGTGGAATAAAATCCGGATCCCTACCCATTTCGGGGCTTAAAGGCCGTGAAGTTTCCAATTTTGGAAGCTTAGATTGCTGGACGTTGTCCAACGAGTCCGGTCCGATGCCTGACTTTAGGTTCAGTGCTCGATCGAAGTCCGTTCTTCCGCGGAAATCCGGCTTGGAGGGTTCGGGAGCCCGGACATGTCTGGTTTTTAATACAGGAGGAAAGTCGCCGCATTGTTCCTCTACCACTGCAACGTGGTGGGTGACCTGGGGAGAGTTAATCTCTCTCAGATCAGTTTTAAGCCCAATCTGATTGTAGTCCGTAGCGACTCCCAGGGCGGCGATGCGATCCAAGAGTTCGTTGACAGGCGAGAGCTCTATCGGATCCAGCCGCTCGGCGAATTCCGAGCTGACGTGGAGATTGCCTTTGACGACTTGAGAAGTCATTGTCGAAGCAGTGGCCGGACAGGCGGTCATAAGAAAACCACCTAGCCGGATAGTTTGGCCGGCGGCCAAGGCCCCTTTGGCGAAAATACAGTCCTTGAAGACGGGTGGAGGCATCCTTCCTATCAGTGACGACACAGAGGAACTCTCAATGAAAGCACCAATGTCGGTGTCAAAATCGGCGGATCTCGGGTAGGGGGTCCCGAACTGTGCGTCTAGGCGGATGGTAACAGGAGACAAGGGACACGATGTTTTACCCAGGTTTGGGCCCTCTTGATGGAGGTAAAACCCTACGTCCTGCTTGATTAATATTGATGATATGAGTAGTACAAGAGTGGATCTACCACGAGATCAAGGAGGCTAAACCCTAAAGCTAGCCTATGGTATGATTGTTGTAATGTATGTTGTGTCCTACGGACTAAAGCCCTCCAGTTTATATAGACATCGAAGAAGGCTAGGGTTACACAGAGTCGGTTACAATGGTAGGAGATCTGCATATCCGTATTACCAAGCTTGCCTTCCATGCCAAGGAAAGTCCCATCCGGACATCGGACGGAGTCTTCAATCTTGTATCTTCGTAGTCTTGGAGTCCGGCGGACGATGATAGTCCGGCTGTCCGGACACCCCCTAGTCCAGGACTCCCTCAACGACCAACACATAAGTACACCTTGGGGCTCGACAACCATGGAAATCGCTTTTGGACCCCAAAACAGTGACTAATAAGTCCATGAAACGGGCTAGAATCGGCCAAACCTAGGATTGTTCATGACCGACATGTAAGCGCACGTTGGGGTTCAACAAGTATGGAAATCATTTTGGGACCCCAAAACGGTGAGTAATAGTCCACGAAACGGGTCAGAATCGACAAAAACCGCGAGTGTTGATAACCAACAAGTAAACGCACCCTGGGGTTCGTTAATCGTGGAAATCTCTTTGGGACCCCAAAACAGTGAGTAATAGTCCATGAAACGGGCCAGAATCGGCCAAAACTGTATGTGTTGATGACCGACATGTAAACACACCTCGAGGTTCGTTAATCATGGAAATCACTCCGGGACCCCAAAACAACGAGTAATAGCCAATGAAACAGGCCAGAATCGGCCAAAACTGCGAGTGTTGATGACGGACATGTGAGCGCAACTTGGGGTTCAACAAATATGGAAATCTCTTCGGGACCCCAAAACGGTAAGTAATAGTCCATGAAACGGGCTAGAATCGTCCAGAATTGTGAGTGTTGCTGACCGACACGTAAATGCACCCCGGGGTTCTTTAATCGTGGAAATCACTCCGCGACCCCAAAATAGTGAGTAATAGTCCATGAAACGGGCCAGAATCGGCCACTTTGAGTGTTGATGACCGACACGTAAACGCACCCCGGGTTCGTTAATCGTGGAATTCACTCGAGGACCCCAAAACAGTGAGTAATAGTCCATGAAACAGGCTCGAATCAGCCAAAACTGTGAGTGTTGATGACCGACACATAAGCACAACTTGGGTTTCAACAACTATGGAAATCACTTCGGGACCCCGAAACGGTAAGAAATAGTCCACGAAACGGGTCAGAATTGGCCAAAATTCTGAGTGTTAACGACCGACAAGTAAACGCACCCGGGGGATTGTCAATCGTGCATATCACTCTGGCACCACAAAACGATGAGTCATAGTGCTCGAAACGGACACGATTCAGCCAAAATTGTGAGTGTTGATGACTGACATGTAAACTCACCCCAAGGTTCGTCAATCGTGAAATCACTTCGGGACCCCAAAACTGAGTAACACTACTGGAATCAGTTTCTTTGCCATTTGCCATGGAGGACGGTGTTTTCGCAAGATAAATATTAAGTATATCCGCGTTGGCATTTTAGGTGCGGGCGTGCCAGTATACGACTGTATACAAATTCAGTACTTCAAATACACGGAAATAGGAGACTCACTTTATGGAGTTATCAAAGGATTGCCTATTTCTATTTCACATGTATGCTCCATATTGCGCCTGAATATATATCTGACTGAGACGATTGCGAAAGTCCTTAATTCCTGGAACCTCGAAAGAATTCCAGTTAATTACATCTACAAGTCTACACTCGCATAATACCTCCGATTAAGCTACATCAAATGGTCATTTATATTTATAAATCTCTAGCTCACGCCTTCACAATGATATGCATGGAAATAAAAGAAACCATCGAAGCACAGAGAGGGGACACACATTTTAACGTGGAAAACCCAAGCTGGGTAAAAAACCACGGTAGCACGAAGGCCAAATTCATTATGTGAAATGTTTACACGTGAGGGGATTACAACATCTCTTCAAATCATGATAAGCCTTTCTATAAAAGGTCGAAACAACTGCATTTCTCCATGTCAGCATGTAGAGTCATGATGTATCATCAATGAAGGAATATTCAACTTCAGTTCTCCATGAGCCATCTTCTCAGTTAGGCTTTGTATGAAAACTCCGGCCTCATCGACCGCGAAAGAGAGTAAGTCAGCTGAGACGGAAATAATGAATTGTTGGTTGATCTGAGTAATGGTTATATAAACTTTAAAAATGGCGTCTTAGTTATTCTAATGTAGATGGCCATGTCCTTACTAACACGTGCTCAACTCACAATGCAGTTAACTCTTGCACATCATGCTGAATCTTTCTTACAAAGTCTCTATACACCATCCTGATGCATAAGCATGATGAATCATCATGTAGACTTAGAGTGTGCATGTATGCATGTTGCTTTCCATGGAGCCACAGAATTACGTAGAGCCACAGAATTACGTCAAGAAGTACGTAGTTTTGTAGATCACCATGAGCCACAGAATTCTGCCATCAGGCATCCTCAAAGAACAACATCCACAGCGTCGTGACACGTCTGCGGCGGCGATTGGGCGCCAGGTAGAGCCGCAAGACGCCATAAATTTTCTTTTTACATATCGAGCTGTGACACATCCACGGCGACGATTTGGTGCCAGGTAGAGCCACAAGATTCCATCGCTCTATTTTCATACCGGATGAACTGACATCCGTGGCGACGATTGGAGCGCCATGTTGAGCCGCAGAATGCCATCACTCTTTTTTTGTATGGGTTCAACACACCTCCGTGGCGGCGATTAGATCGCCATGTAGAGCCGCTAGATGTCACCAACCTCTTCTTTTATATTGGATCATTATACATCCGCGGCGGCGATTGGTGCACCATGTAGAGCCGCGAGATGTCATAGACTCTCTTTTTATATATATTGAATCAACACGCATCAGCGGCGACGACATCGGCATGTTGAGCCACAAGATGCCACAAATCTGCAGTTGTAGCAGAAAGGACAAAAAAAAGGAAATAAATGAAATAACGGCATGTTACCTTCATGCGATTCGCTCACCTAGCAACGCCAATGATCGGAGATTCGAAGTGATGAAGATTGAACGGAGTACTGAACTATTGATCATTATACATTTATGATGGCGATTGGAGCACCATGTAGAACCGCGAGATGCCATAACTCTTCTTTTGTTGATCGAAGGGAAGAACGCGCGACGATGATTCAATCGTCAGGTTGTGCCACGGGACACCACCAACGTAATTGTGTGTGTATGGCACTGTTGGCGGCGGTGGCGGCGGCATGGATGTTGTGAGAAGAGAAGTGCGCCATTGCCCTTGGCAGCGGCCCAAGAACTCCAACCCCACCTCCCCACGGCGCCTCTGATCATTATATATGTCCCTCGTGAGGCTTATCCTGGATTAGATTCAACGGCCACTAACCAACAGTTTGCTCCGCACCTGTGGTGGAACTCCAGGATATCACGCATGCGTACTTATCCAACCAAACTAACTCCAAAAGTTCAAATCAATTCTGCCAACGGCTGTCATGTGTGCATGCATCTAAACATGTATGTGCACGTAGTAGTGAATGGTCCAAGTAATCCAGCACGTACCAATCAATCCACCAAGTGTACTTATTATTCCTCTAAGCTACGTGTCCCACTTATAATCTTTTTTTTTCTTAGAGAAAGCTGCCATCTACTAAGCCACGCAAAATTCTAAGCCACGCGTGTGTGACCTCGGTGTCTGATTGTCACCACCCCTGTACATCACTATGATTTCTTTTTAACTTGGCAAATGAGAACCAAGTTAATATTTTTTCTCAAACTTCCAATTACGATTTAAAATTTGTAAACTTGCAAAACCATGACAAAATATCATCCAACAAATGCCCCTCGCTAAGTGGAGTTAGAATGCGTAGCAATTCGGACTGCACTTAGCGGCACTTCTGCATTTTTGTAGCTTGCTCATATCCTTACTTGCTATTACAGGCTTCATTCTGGTAGTATCACAACTAAATTGTTGACTGGAACTTTTGCATTTTGTACTTTCTCGGGTAAATTTATATACTACCTCGTTCTTCTTGAAACTTTACTCGACATATATTTCCTCATATTGCGGTCTGATCATGTTCGTGTACTTGAACCAATCTCATATACAAGCAAAATTTCGCATCAAAATGTGTCCCTGTAATTTGCTGACGAGACTTCATTGTCAAAATGGTGCATGCCTTAGCGTATGTCCATGCTATAAGCTTGCGAAAATGTAATTCATATTTAAATATGTATATTTAATGAAACCACATCGAAGTCCATGACGTGTATGCGTGTTTTACCCCATCTGAGTTGCCCCATTGTGGCCATGTTTGTGACCAAGTGGATGATAAAGTTCATCCCTCAAATTCGTACTTCACAACAAAAATACATCTCATGTATATGCTATGGTAGAGAGTCGGGATCATTCGTAAACCAATATTGTTTTAGCAAAGCCACAACGAAAACCATGTTGTCAGATGCTAAAATAGAGATCCAATCTTATTTGCAAAACTGTATTTTTGGCAAAAGCCACGATGAAAAACCATGTTGTGTCTATGTCAAGACAGAAAGTCAGTCTCATTAGAAAAAACACTATATTTTGGCAAAAGCCATAACAAAAATCCATGTCAAGTATATGCCAAACTAGGGACTCAATCCCATTGCGACCATGATGGTGCCGGTCAATAGGATGACAAATCTGATTTTTGAACGGGTGGTTCGGTAAAAGCCACGACGAAAATCCATGTAGTGTATATGCCATATTGCGACCATGATGGTGCCAGCCAATAAGACAAATAAGTATGATATCTGAACTTGTAGTTCAATAGAGTCACAACGAAAATCCAAGTCGTGTATATGCCATATTGCAACCATGATGGTGCCAACCAATAGGTAAGTCTGATATCTGAACATGTAGTTCGATAGAGTCACGACGAAAACCCATGTCGTGTATATGCCATATTGCGACCATGATGGTGCCAACCAATAGGACGATAAATCTGATATTGATCATGTAGTTCGATAGATTCACGACGAAAATCCGTGTCGTGTATATGCCATATTGCGACCATGATGGTGCCAACCAATAGGACGATAAATCTGATATGGAACATGTAGTTCGATAGATTCACGACGAAAATCCGTGTCGTGTATATGCCATATTGCGACCGTGATGGTGCCAGCCAATAGGACGATAAGGGGAATACTGTAATTCTATAGAGCAACATCTTTGTGACCATCTTACTTATGTAGTGCCAACCAGAGCTTCAAAACATCAAGAAGTACTTCCATAATTTTTCTTGCGGTGAAAGAACACACCACACCTCAAGTGATTTATCAACTCTCTTGCACAGTTACATGCTATAGTGCCAAACATGTTTCTAGTAGCATATATGTGTCAGTACCTTTTCTCATGAGCCACAATGAAAGATCATGCTGCAGCTCAAGATGGTTTTATCAACTCTGTTGTGAATTTCTAGCTGCCATGATGACAACGTGCCTAGTTGGAGGGTTTCACATTATCACGGGAACCAAACAGCAAAGCTCTACTATTCTCTAAAAAAAGGTCAAGCAAATACCAGGGTGGTACTTCTAGCAAGAATTCAGTAGACTCATACCATTTGCTTTTTTTTGCTGACTTCATAAATACTTGCCACTGTATGTAGCTGTATTTCCATGATTGATCGAAACATTTCCACGATAAAAAAAAATATAACATTTGCTGTTATAGGTGGTGTAACACCACCGGTGACATAGATTATGGTATAGACATCCAATGTTTGAATTTCCATGCTGCCCTGCGAACATGTGATAACATTATTTCCAAGCTTTAACCCAAAGCTGTAGAAACATCAACAACCATGGATCATTTGGTACTTCCTGTTCTACCAACGTGCTCAAAAATCTGTACAACACTTCTCTTCTTCAATCTAGCATCCTAATATCCTAAAAGAAATGTAGCATCCTAATAACACAATGCTTTTTGGTGAATCTTTCTGTCCAGCTGTGGTGTGGGTGCTCTTATATACATTGCATGCATGTCAAAAAGCATCGAGAACTGTCAAAGAGCTGACTTGTTTTGATAACTTATTTGCAACATGAATTGAGCAGAAAATTTTGACTGAATGATCTCATGGTAGACTTTGGAGTAAATCTATTTAGTCTTAGAAAAATTTCACCTCAAAAACATATAATAATCTACATTTGGCTGAGCACAACCGCTTGGTGTGTTATTCGTTGCTGCGTTGGGGGCATCAGTAAACTTCCCCATGCTTATAATAGGTTCACGATACTATATACTCCTTGTGACATCAAGCCGGCATAATTCAGACCCACCAAACCTCTGTATCATGTGCTCCAAATCTGCAAACTGATGTAGCCAGATGGCTAAATTGCTACTTCAGGTAGCCTTTTGCGGGAACAATTTACCGCAGCGTCAGGCGCGCAAGAGAATAGACTAGAACTACTATATCAACCTCTCAAATAAAAGACTTCTGCCCCTACTTGATTCTTAAAGAGCACAATTCTCACATTAAATAAATTTTGAAGCACCACAAAAATTGAGGCAATGTCATTTCTCTTGTAAGTTGTCATGTGTACAAGCAGATCTGCATATGTTGTGTGGCAATGATGTATTTCTAAGTGACCCATGTGCCCTATAAGGCATACGTGTGGTACCATCGAGGTGGCCCTACTTGATAGCACAAGTAACTTGTAAAGGATGTTTGCACACCTACCGATTATCTATGTTAAATGGCAGCAAGGTGTCATATCCGGAAAGCATTGGCAACATGCGACCCCCTTGTTCTGATAGGCCCCAGCTTGAGTATGACAACTTAAAAAAACAGCATACAAGTGGCACCTGGGTGGCATTAGAAAGTTCCACGAGGCCACCATATGCATTCTAAACCGTCCTCCCCTTGACATATCATGGTGAAAGGCTTTTTAACTAAGCTTTATTGAAAAAATACTAGGGAGAGAGCATCACCATGGCCTTTTGTCATGAGCAAGCTAATACTTTATGGATGATTCTTGCGGTTGCTTTGATACAGAATATTCAGATTATGTATGTGCTCTACCTGTCTTGTGAAAGCATCTGGGACAAATCAAATATTTTGGCATGCGTGCCTCACATCGGAAAAATTGAATGCCAATTCTGTCAGTTTCAGCTACTACTCAGCTTAAATATAATCTTTGGAATCACACCATACCATTCTGTAGGTCAGCTTGGTTGTAGATGTTTTCTTTGAAACATGACAATAACATGCACCTACTGCGGAGCGAAGATATGTCCCTGATCACATTGTAAACAACTCGAGATGTGTCAACTTCAACTAGGAACAAACACTCATAGATGAGGTCAGATTTGACAATTGTTTGCCATATGATATACTGCCCTGCTTGTGTACCTGATATCTTGATAGTCTGGCATTCTTGATCAATGTAGAGAACGTGTGATTTCTTTTATGTAGAACTACAAGCTGCTGATCATCTAGGGGGTGATTCGACAGCTCAACTATGAAATCTTATGACCAATAAATTTGATAGCCTGTGATATACCTCAAAGAGCAGACACTGTCTATTGAAGACCATTGTACTTCGTGCGGCACACAAACTGAGCTGGCAAAATTAAATTAGGTATAGATAAGTTGGAACCGACAAGATTCTCATACAATATTACCAAAACATGAGTTTCTGCATGACATCATGATGATGGCGAGTGTCTCTGCTATGCGAGCAGACCTGTGATAACATGGCTTTATTTGAGCACGCTGCCGGGTCACAAATAACATGACTATGGGAACTACCACGCTGTCATGGACCTTACATGAAAACATGCACCGGTGATTTTATATGAAATTATGTGACTCGAGCATTGTGACAACGATCCTGTTTTCCAAATGTCACCTAAAGGAATTACTAAGCAGCTCTGTGGATTCCGTCAATGGAACCCAAACATCTACATATTCTTCCTAAATGAGCATCAGAGCCCCATAAAAGCTTCAATCTCAGTCTCCTTAAGAATTAGCCTGTAGAATTTCGTCAAGTCAGATGTGACTATCTGTTTTTCTTGCCTACTTCTGCTAAATTACAAGAAAATATTGTGAATCATCTCCTGACTGAACAAGTGATAAAAAACTATTGACCACATGTATGAGTATGCTATCTATATCTCTGTAAACTGGGAGTTCCAAAGGTCCCCTCTGATTTGTGCTAGAGAAATTGTGGATGCCAACTGTGCAGTCGTGCCTCTACTGCTGTTTGCACTAATTTTTTCAAGAGATCTTCCCAAACTTTACATCTCCTGCAGTAATGTGTCTTCTTGACTTAAACAAGTTGAGATCAATCCTTTTTGGAGTTCACCTCTTAAATTTCGATGACAATGTTGTTAGCCCGTAGTGTCGGATGTAAACTCCTCTTCGTGTAGATTACACCGCCCGTCGATCTGTCATTTGGCTC
Source organism: Triticum dicoccoides (assembly GCF_002162155.2). Lineage (NCBI taxonomy): Eukaryota > Viridiplantae > Streptophyta > Magnoliopsida > Poales > Poaceae > Triticum > Triticum dicoccoides. The sequence goes on along the minus strand of NC_041387.1, from coordinate 1,626,632 downwards.
ACACTGTAGCAAATCTGCACATTTTCTGCCCCTTTTTATTAGTCATAATATTTTTACGAAGGCACATGTTCCTGGCAGTGACTAAGGCTCGATTGGTTCATGTGACTCTATTTCCCAAACGATGACCAGGCAACTTGCACTCATACTGCCCTCAATTCAAGAGTCAGACCACTGAATATATTGGTTACATACTGCTGAACTTATCTTTTTTTATTGCTTTTGAATAAACACCAGTGTTCTGACTTCGTACAGACTCTGAAACACTTTCAGTTGAAAAGGCGACGACTCGTCAACTGTTGCCAAAACCCAAGAATAGCAAAGCTGCTCTTCCATGAAGTCAGAGAAAACTTTATTTTTTTGGCTCTGATATGAGTAAAACTGAGCATATTTTCTAGCATGAATAATCTGAAATCACACACGTGTATGCTGCTTTCAGCCTCCTGTATGCCCATAGTTTTTTTTTTGTATGCCCAGAGTTGAGGAGACTAAAACAGTTAGTTACCAGATGAAGTCCCACTACCAGGTGAAGTCCCACTCCCAGGTGCTTTTGTTGAAGGAAATAAGGCTGCCCCTAGTCTAGGTAAGAAACTAGCTCCTTAAATCATCAACACACATAACTAAATTTTTTTTAATGTCGCTAGCAGAGCCACTCCTTGTGCAGAAAACTTTCATATGTTTAACTAGCTGACATTTCCTAGTTGTCTCGCTTTCCTTGCGAATATTATTGTGTGGTAATCATGAAGTCTCGTACAACATATAAATTCATTGCGCAGTAGAGCAGTAATAAGAACCTGCAGTACAACAATACTTACTGAAAACTTGCTTGACAGATAGAGTTATTTCTGAAAAGAGCGACACTGAGCTGACGGATACCCACTCATGTCGTCAAGGCTTATCGTACTTCAGAAATTACTAAAACTTCTGCCCCTACATCTGTTGCTGCTCAGTCTGTTCTGCAAACAACTGAAGATGGTGCAATGATACTTGAGTCGACCCTTATTTCTGCTCAAAACAAAAACAAACAGTTGTCTCTCCATGGACAAGTACTGGTGCATAGGCGAATTTGACTCAGCTCAGTATTGAAGAATAAGCTTTTCAAATAATGGCCACTAGTAGATCGTGCATCCAGAGATTAGAGTGTAGAACACCACAATCTTTAAACTGTGTTTATGAGACTGTTCATGCAGCGATTGAAGGACAACATTTCTGATTGATTGATCTCTGAATACCATAAGTCAAAAACTAATTTTCACGCCATATTTTTGCATTATCTATACTTCACTACTGCAAGGACTACCAGCTGGCCTATGTGATAGAACATGCCCAGGTAGTACTTCGCTCAACTATTTAAAATCTGGCCACATTGGCATCAAACATTCGGTAAACAAATGGTCAATTCTAAATACTTTTACCTTGATTTCGCACCAGTTGGGATGCATACATGTCCAGCTGAAAAAGGTGGCACAAGATATCTTGCATGTCACCGATTCACCGCATCAGTGGTTGGCCAATAAATACATATACGTGCCTTGTGATATAAACTGAATCGACAAAATACTAGGCAAAATTGCCCCTTGAATAATACTTTCCGTACCAAAAATGCTCCTTTTACAATGATTTGCAGGAGTATGACATCGATGACCATATAAGGCAGCGAAGATGGGAGGAGACTCATGTCCCACTGGGCGTGCCATTTGTTTTCGCAAGATAAATATTAAGTATATCCGCGTTGGCATTTTAGGTGCGGGCGTGCCAGTATACGACTGTATACAAATTCAGTACTTCAAATACACGGAAATAGGAGACTCACTTTATGGAGTTATCAAAGGATTGCCTATTTCTATTTCACATGTATGCTCCATATTGCGCCTGAATATATATCTGACTGAGACGATTGCGAAAGTCCTTAATTCCTGGAACCTCGAAAGAATTCCAGTTAATTACATCTACAAGTCTACACTCGCATAATACCTCCGATTAAGCTACATCAAATGGTCATTTATATTTATAAATCTCTAGCTCACGCCTTCACAATGATATGCATGGAAATAAAAGAAACCATCGAAGCACAGAGAGGGGACACACATTTTAACGTGGAAAACCCAAGCTGGGTAAAAAACCACGGTAGCACGAAGGCCAAATTCATTATGTGAAATGTTTACACGTGAGGGGATTACAACATCTCTTCAAATCATGATAAGCCTTTCTATAAAAGGTCGAAACAACTGCATTTCTCCATGTCAGCATGTAGAGTCATGATGTATCATCAATGAAGGAATATTCAACTTCAGTTCTCCATGAGCCATCTTCTCAGTTAGGCTTTGTATGAAAACTCCGGCCTCATCGACCGCGAAAGAGAGTAAGTCAGCTGAGACGGAAATAATGAATTGTTGGTTGATCTGAGTAATGGTTATATAAACTTTAAAAATGGCGTCTTAGTTATTCTAATGTAGATGGCCATGTCCTTACTAACACGTGCTCAACTCACAATGCAGTTAACTCTTGCACATCATGCTGAATCTTTCTTACAAAGTCTCTATACACCATCCTGATGCATAAGCATGATGAATCATCATGTAGACTTAGAGTGTGCATGTATGCATGTTGCTTTCCATGGAGCCACAGAATTACGTAGAGCCACAGAATTACGTCAAGAAGTACGTAGTTTTGTAGATCACCATGAGCCACAGAATTCTGCCATCAGGCATCCTCAAAGAACAACATCCACAGCGTCGTGACACGTCTGCGGCGGCGATTGGGCGCCAGGTAGAGCCGCAAGACGCCATAAATTTTCTTTTTACATATCGAGCTGTGACACATCCACGGCGACGATTTGGTGCCAGGTAGAGCCACAAGATTCCATCGCTCTATTTTCATACCGGATGAACTGACATCCGTGGCGACGATTGGAGCGCCATGTTGAGCCGCAGAATGCCATCACTCTTTTTTTGTATGGGTTCAACACACCTCCGCGGCGGCGATTAGATCGCCATGTAGAGCCGCTAGATGTCACCAACCTCTTCTTTTATATTGGATCATTATACATCTGCGGCGGCGATTGGTGCACCATGTAGAGCCGCGAGATGTCATAGACTCTCTTTTTATATATATTGAATCAACATGCATCGGCGGCGACGACAACGGCATGTTGAGCCACAAGATGCCACAAATCTGCAGTTGTAGCAGAAAGGACAAAAAAAAGGAAATAAATGAAATAACGGCATGTTACCTTCATGCGATTCGCTCACCTAGCAACGCCAATGATCGGAGATTCGAAGTGATGAAGATTGAACGGAGTACTGAACTATTGATCATTATACATTTATGATGGCGATTGGAGCACCATGTAGAACCGCGAGATGCCATAACTCTTCTTTTGTTGATCGAAGGGAAGAACGCGCGACGATGATTCAATCGTCAGGTTGTGCCACGGGACACCACCAACGTAATTGTGTGTGTATGGCACTGTTGGCGGCGGTGGCGGCGGCATGGATGTTGTGAGAAGAGAAGTGCGCCATTGCCCTTGGCAGCGGCCCAAGAACTCCAACCCCACCTCCCCACGGCGCCTCTGATCATTATATATGTCCCTCGTGAGGCTTATCCTGGATTAGATTCAACGGCCACTAACCAACAGTTTGCTCCGCACCTGTGGTGGAACTCCAGGATATCACGCATGCGTACTTATCCAACCAAACTAACTCCAAAAGTTCAAATCAATTCTGCCAACGGCTGTCATGTGTGCATGCATCTAAACATGTATGTGCACGTAGTAGTGAATGGTCCAAGTAATCCAGCACGTACCAATCAATCCACCAAGTGTACTTATTATTCCTCTAAGCTACGTGTCCCACTTATAATCTTTTTTTTTCTTAGAGAAAGCTGCCATCTACTAAGCCACGCAAAATTCTAAGCCACGCGTGTGTGACCTCGGTGTCTGATTGTCACCACCCCTGTACATCACTATGATTTCTTTTTAACTTGGCAAATGAGAACCAAGTTAATATTTTTTCTCAAACTTCCAATTACGATTTAAAATTTGTAAACTTGCAAAACCATGACAAAATATCATCCAACAGACGGCATAGGCATGGATGGCGGACGGCAAAGTCCTATGCCGTCCGCCAGCAGACGACAAAATGTTCGTCTGAACGACTGCTGACAAAGGCCTTCTTTGCTGTCTGTTACATAGAAGCGGACGGCAAAGGGTTGTGCCGTCCGCCGCCATAGCCAAGCAGACGGCAAAGATCTTGGACGTCAATGGGGTGGGGTGAGAGCCGTTAGGGGTTAACGGCGTGTTCTTTGCCATCCGCCAGCAGACGGCAAAGAGGCCAAGCTCTTTGCCGTCCGCTGGCGGACGGCAAAGAGCTCAGCTCAGCCAGCACTGAGAAGTTGCCACGTGGCCAGCTATGCCGTCTGCCAGCGGACGACAAAGATCTTTGAATCTTTGCCGTCCGTTGGCAGATGGCATAGCTGGCCCTTTTTGCCAGTCCTATTTGGTCACTTTGCCGTCTGCTGGCAGACAACAAAGTGACCAAGCAGACAACAAAGTGACCAAATAGGCAGCCCAGTGTTTCCAGTTTCTACAGGTAGCTGCCACGTGGCCTCTTTGTCGTCTGGTAGCAGACGACAAAGAGGCTTTATATCCCCTATTTTTATTTGAATCCATTTAATTTGGCAGGATTTCACACATAGATATACATACATACAACTCCAACATATCCAACAACATATAACAGCATGTCCAACAACATATTTCATCAAATCCAACATATCGAACAACATAGTTCAACAAAGTCCAACATATCCATATATATACATACATATATCCAGAAACAAGTTTCCAACAACATATCCATATAGATATATAATGTACATATCCAAACAAGTTTTCATAAACAACAAGGAAGCAACAGAAGAATAGGACTCTCCATCAATGCAAGCTTCCTCATCTAAAGCAAATCTGCAAATTGCGAATGATGAAAGTTAGAACAAGAAGAAGAAGAAGAAGATTAGCTATAAGAAAAGGAAGATGAGGAAAAGAAGAAGATTAAGAAGAATAAGAAGATTCTTCCTATTCCTTCTTTTCTTCCTCTTCCTTGATTTTCTTCATTTTATGATGTCATTTGTGGACTAAATAGGCTAAGGTAGGTAAAAATGCCATTTTTGGGCTAAGTGTGTAGGTCAATTTAGAGATAAGCTAGGTAAATAGGTCATTTTGGAGCTAACGTAGGTTAAATGGATCATTTTGGAGCTAACATAGGTTAAATGGATCATATTGCAGCTAACCTAGGTAAACATGGTCATTTTTGAGCTAACCTAGCTAATTATTACATTTTTGACCTAACTAAGCTTATTGTGTCATTTTAGAGGACAACAAGCTAAGTATATGAAATTTATGAGGTTAGCAAGGTTATTATGCTATTTACGAATAAAAACAAGTAAGAGGAGGAAAAGAAGAAGAAGAAGAAGCTTGTTTTCTTCCTATTCTTTCTTTTCTTCCTCTTCCTTGATTTTCTTCATCTTATTATGTCATTTGTGGACTAAATAAGCTAAATTATGTCATAAATGGACTAACTAGGCTAAATAAAAAGAAAAATACCGTTATATGGAGGTGAAGGAACTATCGGGGCTGCGCCAATGGCAGACGTAGGTGAAGGACCGGTCGGGGTTCCGCCATTTCCAAACGTAGAAGGATTGGTTGATGCTTGTCGGGAGGCATGCTGCACCAAAGATCATTTCCAATAATGTCTCGTTAGCATGATGCAACTGAAATGTGAATACTAGTAACTAACGACCATTCAAATCAAACTCACCATGGTCGCCGGAGCAATCTGGGGCATCGACGGAGGGGTCTGACTATTTTTCTCGCACATGGTCTGCACATTTGGTTCTCACGAGTCAATCATATTAAATAGTAATGCGAACATTACGTGCATGATTTGGCTAATATGCACGAGAAACGTACCACGAGGAGCTCGTATAGAGCCCGGTGAGATGCCTCGTTCCGGTTCCTCTCCTCTTCCAACAACTTAGCCATCCTATCCTCCATCTCCCTCTCCCTCTCTGCCGTCTCCCTTTTTGCCTCCTCCAAAAGCGCTTGGGTGTTCAATCTCTCTTTCTCCACTAATGCCTACAACACACCACTCCTCGTTAGCATTGTAATCATCGACGGATGCACACACAATGTAATGGAGGAAAGGTGAGAGTGTCTGTATAACTAACGGCCATGGCGAGCTCCGCGGGCCATGCATGAGGCGTTATCTCAGGAGCAGAGCTACTCTGGTGCTTCTTGATCTGCCAGAGAGTCCTAGGACAACATATCAGTCCATCACCAATGGCTATGGAGCCATCGGACCTCCCGCCACCAGATATCATCACCAGCTCTGTATCAAAAGGATCCTGGCTCGGGTTAAAGTCCTCCCCTTTCCTCGCCTTCTCCTCCTCTCTGTACCTTACGAGCTTGTGGTGGGAGGAGATGTTGGTGAAGCTCTCTAGATGATCTAGGTCAGACTCTAAGAATGCCTTGGCCTTCTTGTAAGGGGCACTATGGGCCATGTCATAGAAGTCGAACAGACTTGGCACATGCTTCTTGTTGTGGTGCGCCTGAGAAAGAGGAACAAAATATTAGTTAAGGGCTCAAGCTAGCATGAAGAATGATATTTCTATGTAAATAGGTCATTTTGGAGCTAAGTAAGGTTATTATGTCATTTTCAAGGAAAATAAGCTAAGTTTAGGTCATTTTGGAGGTAACCAAGAATATTATGCCATTTTTGAGGAGAGTATGCTAATTATGTCATTATTGAGCTATCCAAGGTAGTTATGCCATTTTTATCTAACTAAAGCATATTTAGGCATTTGATAGAGCTATCTAAGGTTATTATGTCATTTTAGAGCTAATTATGTCATGAATGAACTAGCTAAGATTAGTTTAGGTCATTATTGAGCTATCCAAGGTAGTTATGCCATTTTTTAACTAACTAAAGCATATTTAGTTATTTTATAGAGCTATCTAAGGTTATTATGTCATTTTAGGGCTAATTATGTCATAAATATACTATCCAAGGTAGTTATGCCATTTTTTCACTAACTAAAGCATATTTAGTTATTTTATATGGCTATCTAAGGCTATTATGTCATTTTAGAGCTAATTATGTCAATAAATGTATTATCCAAGGTAGTTATGCCGTTTTTTAACTAACTAAGTATATTAAGACATTTTGGAAGGGGAAAATGCTAGCATTAAGAATGAAATTGCATGAATGATGTAGCAAACCACATACCCAGTGATCCCCGTACTCAAACAGGTAGGAGCTCCCTTGATGGTGTGGCACACCAACCATTTGGTCACGCTTATCCTTGGCCCTATGGTGTTCGACTAGCCATTGGGGAGAGCACCACATATCCACGAATGCCTCCAACAGTCCATCTTAATTATCCGCACACCATCTCGGGGGCACCTAAGTTAGTCAAGAGAAATTTCTGCGCTACGCCTATGAATCAAATCAAGAAAACTAAGTTCAAGGCCTTAAGAATAGGTAATTACCCGCAAGTACTTCTCCTTACTAAGAAACTTGCCACGACACTTCTTCTTGCCCCTCTTAGTACCCTTCGAGGCGTAGTAGTCTCGAATGGCCTGCACCCGAGCCTCGTTCTGTAAGTTCTGAAGTAGGCGCTTGCACTCGGCTTCGACAACCATAGACGTGGCCTCCTGTTCTCCCTCTGAAACCCTGTAGAAGGTTTGCAATCAAACAAGACAACACTAATTAGTACAATCGCTAGGTAGTGTTGATTTTTAATTCTGTAAAGGAGAAATTAGCCAAAACCGACGAAATACAATGTCAGCCACCGTCTCGCACAAGACACAAGCGACCATCTCCTCCAGAGGGGCCGGGGCAACCGAGTACAGCTCCCAGCTCAGTGCTAGCTGTGGAACCTGACCCTCACAGGGCAACATGACCCACCCAGGGAAGTGCTGCTGGCAAAGCACACCAGGGACCTGGTTGGGCCTGCTGACACCACGGGGGTGTACCCAACCCCTGCAGTATGACAAGGCCAATGCATTAGATATTAATTTGAAGAAACATGAAGGCAAAAGGTTAAAAAAGAGTAAATGCACTTACTTCAACCCATTAGGCGCAATCAACCACCTCTTGTCAGGGGTCGTCAGCACGGGCAGGAGCTTTGTACATCCACGCTTGTACACCTTCTTGCCCTTCTCAACCAGCTCGTCGTCGTTGTAGCTATCATCAGAAAAGGTTTCCTCGCTACCATCAGTAGGGCCACTAGCCTCCGAAGTCTCGTGGGAAGAAGAATCCGGGACCGGAGTCTTCTGGGACGAAGACTCTGGGATCGGACTCACGTGGGGCGAAGGATCGGCGACCCGAGTCTGGTGGGCCGAAGGATCGGCGACCGGAGGCTCATGGACCGGAGTCCAAGATGGGTCCACATCAGACGAAGCAGTCCTGTGGTCGGGTGCATCAGCTGGGGGTGGCGGCGAGGAAGGCGGAGCAGCCTTCCTACCTCTCCCACTGCCGTGTCCACCTCTAGACGCCTTCTTCGTCCTCCCCCGACCTCTCCCAGCCGAAGAAGAAGCACCCGCCGCTGATGTCTGCATACTGTCTAGCAGCGCTCTCCAGGGGCTGGGGTGGAATAATGGAACCACCCCTCCCAGTAATGCTCACAGGAGGCTTGGGGCGCTCTGGACCCTTGCCCACCATCCTGTCAACACCTGCAATGACAAAAAGTTAAAAAAATTAGTACAAGATAAAAAATTTGAATACCTGACATGAATAATATGTATATAATTTTAAGTGCATCATCATCATGAACATAATAAAAAATTGAATACCTCACATTACTAATATGTATATAATTTAAGTGTTTCACCATCATGAACATAATAAAAAATTGAATACCTGACATGAATAATATGTATATAATTTAAGTGTATCATCGTCATGACATAATAAAAATTGAATACCTCACATTACTAATATTACTCTGAATCGTCTATATACGCTTTGTGATCATTAAATGCATCATCATCATCACTATCAGTGACGTGCTCATCATCATCATCATCAATAAATGCATCAACATGTGGAAGGCCTCCTTTACGTAATCGTTCAAGCATTGACAGGTCATTTGCAGCAGTAACTTCTTCTTGCTCCGGCTCTTCTTGTTCCGGCTTAGGGGTGAAGTCGGATTCACTATCATTGTCTACTTCAATGTTTTGGGGTGGAGTAGAGCGGTTCTTGAAACATTGTTTGGAAAGACGTGTTTCATGGAAGAATTCTCCTTCGTCATATGTGTCTTGGTTAATGTGAGGTTCATAATCCTCTACATTGGGGGGGGGGGTGGTCTAACACGTGGATGCACTTCATAAACGACATCCCAACCACTGAGATTTGGATCACTTTGACAGGCCCACGGTAAATAGAAAACTTGGGTTGCTTGTTCAGCCGTAATATAGACATCGGGAACATCCAAATGGGTGCTTTGTTAGATTTCGACTAGCCCTATATGTTCATGAGTCCTTCTAGTCTCCCTCGGCTGGAACCAATAACATCTGAACACTACAACGTTTGGTGGGTTTTCACCATAGAATTGAAGTTCATAAATTGCTTCAACTCTTCCATAATACTCGATATCTCCTTCGCCGATAGCAGAGACACAACAATTTGTAGACTTTCGGTCGGCCATAGATAGCTCTTTGCCATAGGTACGAAAGCGACACCCGTTGATGTCGTATTTGTCAAATGAACAGACTTTATAGTCAAAACCATTAGCTACTTAGCCTACAAGTTTAATACGAAAGGATTGTTGCATTAGTCGCAAATTAGCCAAATAAATGAAATGGTCTAATGGAAATTACCGTTTTTTGAACCAAGAGATGAAACCGGGATATTTGCCTCCTTGCTTTGCCAGAAGCTCATACTCTTCGACGGAATCCTTTTGGATCACCGCTCCATATGAGAATATGGTGATGTAGTGACTACATCAAATATCCAGGAATAAGAGCAGTTCAAAGGAAATAGAAGTTGCGAAACAATTTACCAATATCTTACTCGATGTACGGACGCACTTCTGTTAGGTTGTTGAAGAGATACAACAAAATGGTACGCCATTCTTCAACATCCAGTGATACTGGTTTCCAACCACTGGCTGGTGCGAGATTCCCTTTGAATAGGCTGAGGTTGGATCGCCCCTTTTTAGGGTCGTTAGCATTGTACCGAGGCTTCGGATTATGCAAATGACGATTTTTGGCTTCGTAGTGTGCTGTCACGAAGTTTGCCGCCTCCTCCGTGATGAATGCCTCGGCCATCGATGCTTCAATTCTATGTTTATTTTTACATTTTGCTCGAAGCGTCATCTGCATCCTCTTAGTTGAGTAGCACCAACGATTTTGCACCCCCCCCCCCCAATCTTGCCTCGGTCAGGAGATGCAAAATCAAGTGTTGCATTGGATTAAAGAAGTTTGGCGGAAAGATCATCTCTAACTTGCAGATCTACTCCGGTGCCAACCGTTCCATTTCTTCTAGGAGGCCAGGCGATAATTCTTTCGCATAAAGAACACGAAAAAAATTGCTCAGCTCTGCCAGTACTAGCCATTCATCCTTAGGGATGAAGCCACACAACATCACCGACATTATCCGCTCAATCCATATGTGCCAATCATGACTTTTTAGACCAAATATTTTAAAATTTTCAAGACTCGCTCCCCTCTTTAGATTTGCTGCATACCCATCGGGGAACATCAACTGCATTTTCACCCACAAAATAATTTCCCTCATAGCTGGCCTTCCAAGATTGAACCATGCCTTTGGCTTCGTCCAGTTCCGCTTTCCTTTCGGTTCTTGCATGTTTTATAACGGTCTATCACATAGCTCCTCTTGATCGACTCTAGCCTTAGTATTATCCTTTGATTTCCCCTCTATGCCGAACAATGTACCAAAAATGGCTTTGGCGATATTCTTTTTAGTGTGCATCACGTGGATGTTGTGTGGGCAAAGGAGGTCTTTGAAGTAAGGCAGATCCCAGAAGCATGTCTGTGAGTCCAAGCGTGTTCCTTATTATACCCCTTGAAATACCCTGGATGCTCTGGATCTGGCTCAAGAGCGTTTAACTGATCTAGGGTCTGTTGGCCTGTCAAGGCAGGTGGTGTAGAGTGTTTGACAACTCTACCTTTGATGAAGTTCTTATTGTATTTCCTGAACTTATGGCGAGGATCTAGCAACGGTCTATGCAAGTCAAAGAAAGTATACTTGTGCCCTGCCGTCAGCCAACGAAACTCAAGAGCTCCCTTGCATGTGGGGCACGAGAACCTTCCATGCACACACCAGCCAACGAATAATGCATATGCCGACAAGTCATGCATCGAGTACATGTACCAGGCACGCATTATGAAGTTCTGTTTGCTAAAGACATCGTATGTCTTGAACCCATTATCCCAAGCTTCTTGCAATTCGTCCTTAAGCGGTGATACGTCTCCAACGTATCTATAATTTTTGATTGTTCCATGCTATTATATTATCCATCCAGGATGTTTTATATGCATTTATATGATTTTTGGGACTAACCTATTAACCTAGAGCCCAGTGCCAGTTTTTGTTTTTTCCTTGTTTTTGAGTTTTACAGAGAGGGAATAGCAAACGGAGTCCAATTGACATGCCAATTTTTGACGATTTTTTATGGACCAAAAGAAGCCCCCGGAGTAAAAGAGTTGGTCCAGAAGAGTCCTGAGCCATCCACGAGGGTGGAGGGTTAGCCCTACCCCCCTGCCTCGTGGACGACTCGGAGACCCCCTAGACATGAGACCTACGCAAAAAATTCCTATAAATACAGAAACCACCAGAAATAAACCTAAATCGGGACTTTCGCCGCCACAAGCCTCTGTAGCCACCAAAACCCTCTCGGGAGCCTGTTCCAGCACCCTGCTGAAGGGGGAATCCATCACCGGTGGCCATCTTCATCATCCCGGCGCTCTCCATGACGAGGAGGGAGTAGTTCACACTTGGGGATGAGGGTATGTACCAGTAGCTATGTGTATGATCTCTCTCTCTCTCTCTCTCTCTCTCTCTCTCTCGTGTTCTTGAGGTGAAACGATCTTGATGTATCACGAGCTTTGCTATTATAGTTGGATCTTACGATGTTTCTCCCCTTATACTCTCTTGTGATGAATTGCGTTTTCCCCTTGAAGTTACCTTGTTGGATTGAGTCTTTTAAGGATTTGAGAACACTTGATGTATGTCTTGCCGTGCTTATCTGTGGTGACAATGGGATATTCACGTGATCTACTTGATGTATGTTTTGGTGATCAACTTGCGGGTTCAGTGACCTTGTGAACTTATGCATAGGGGTTGGCACACGTTTTCGTCTTGACTCCCCGGTAGAAACTTTGGGGGCACTCTTTGAAGTACTTTGTGTTGGTTGAATAGGTGAATCTGAGATTGTGTGATGCATATCTTATAATCATGCCCACGGATACTTGAGGTGACATTGGACTATCGAGGTGACATTAGGGTTTTGGTTGATTTGTGTCTTAAGGTGTTATTCTAGTACGAACTCTATGATAGATCGAACGGAAAGAATAGCTTCATGTTATTTTTCTACGGACTCTTGAATAGATCGATCAGAAAGGATAACTTTGAGGTGGTTTCGTACCCTACAATAATCTCTTTGTTTGTTCTCCGCTATTAGTAACTTTTGAGTGACTCTTTGTTGCATGTTGAGGGATAGTTATATGATCCAATTATGTTATTATTGTTGAGAGAACTTGCACTAGTGAAAGTATGAACACTAGGCCTTGTTTCCTAGCATTGCAATACCATTTACGCTCACTTTTATCATTAGTTACCTTTTTTCTTTTTATATTTTCAGATTACAAAAACCTATATCTACCATCTATATTGCACTTGTATCACCATCTCTTCACCGAACTAGTGCACCTATACAATTTACCATTGTATTGGGTGTGTTGGGGACACAAGAGACTCCTTGTTATTTGGTTGCAGGGTTGCTTGAGAGAGACCATCTTCATCCTATGCCTCCCACGGATTCATAAACCTTAGGTGATCCACTTGAGGGAAATTTGCTACTATCCTACAAACCTCTGCACTTGGAGGCCCAACAACGTCTACAAGAATAAGGTTGTGTAGTAGACATCAAGCGACTGCATGTACACATTCATATTCTTCCCCGGATAGTTGGGCCCTGGAATTATCAACGTTAGGAAAATGTTCTTTCTTTGCATAATCTG
>NC_041387.1:1611215-1613087 GCF_002162155.2 Triticum dicoccoides | reverse complement strand
GGGGAGATTGAGTGGAGTGACAAACATGGGCCAACAACTGTATTGGGCTGCCATCTGACCAAACACACTACACCCATCCGTGCTAACGGCGACTCGAGGATGCCTTGGATCTGCCTTTTTTCCTTATGTAATGCATCGAAGCGCTTCCATGCTGCACCATCCGATGTGTGCACCATCATCACATTCCCATCTGCATCTAGTTCGGTTATTTTGCCCGTTTTGTGCCATGTCATCTGTCTGGCCGTCTCTTTGACCATTAAAAGATGTTGAAGTCTTGGTACAATTGGCATATACCGAAGAACATTAACAGGTATTTTGGTCCGTGTCTTCTCACCCATACCGTTATCTACCACAACATACCTGGAAGACTTGAAAATGGGACAATAGTTCAAGTCCTCATACTGACGCCTAAATAAGACACATCCTTTCTCACAGGCATGTATCTTCTCATAGGGCATCTTAAGAGCACAGAGGATTTTGTCTGACTGGAACAGGTTTGCAGGTAGCACATGACCTTTGGGTAGAAATCGTCCGAATGCTGTCATCATCGCGTCGTAGCATTCTCTGCCCAAGTTGAATTGAGCCTTCAAAGCCATTATTTCTGAGATGGCATCGAGCTGACAAAGCTCAGTGTGCTCGTGGAGAGGACGTTTTGAGGACTCCAATATTTTAGTGAAGGCCTTTGCAGATTCCTCCATCTCCTCGTCCAAGTCCCGAGAATCATCAAAGTCTTGCACCATGTCTTCCACCCCGGTACCATGCTCGTCGGTGCAACGACGAACCACCTCGGCTCTGGCACGTTGGGCAGACTCACCATGTAATGTCCAGACCATGTAACCTGGCGTAAAACCAAACTTCTGCAGGTGTTTACTCATTTCAAGCTCATCCCTCTGATTATAGTTGTCGCATTGGACACATGGGCACCGGCTTAATTTCTGGTCATTCGAAAATGCGACTCTAACAAACCCCTTCATTTTTGTTAACCATTCCTTGGTCCAAACTTTCTGACTAGTATAACCGGTGTACATCCACGCACGATCACTGATATTGACTTCCTACTGGACACACAAGAAATATATACATAATTAAGCAAACCATATCCATCAGTTAATGGAGTTTGTCAATATTATTGCTCCCATGCAACCTTCACGCTAATAGGTAAAGATTGGTCCTAATCCCACCCGAGTATGTGTAGATTGGGTTCGTTTTCCCATGCTCTGCTCCGGATCCGACGCAAAATTTCGGCAGCACCTCCCCGCTGTTCTCCTGATACACGTCTCGGCAATAAGCAGAGAGGATGTGTACCCGGAGAACAACAGGGAGGCACTGATGAAATTCTGCATCGGATCCGGAGCAGAGCATATGGGAAAATGAACCCAATCTACACATACTCGGGCTGTCCATGGATAACATTGGACAATTCAAAAGAATCACGATTATAAATATGAAAATGCATGCATATTTATAGATGTAACCCTTTCGAACGGGAGACGCATAATGGTTACGCATACTGATGATTGACTCCTATAGCTAGAAAGTTTCATCGGCATGAAGACCAGAACAGAGCAAATGAAGGGGGGAGGAGGAGATGTCATTTGTGCTCACCAACGTACGCAGGGGCGGATCTCGTCGAACGCCAGGGAGGTCGTCAAACACCACACCCTCGCAGCGATGCAACAACTGCACACAAATATATATATATGATGTTTTGCATAACAAAATTGAAAAATATACGACCTAACTCATAATTCAAAAATATATGACCCCGTCGGGGTCGGGGTCGGTGTAGGGGTCGGGGTGTGGTGTCAAGGTGTCGGGGTCGATCGGGGTGTCGGGGTCGGGGTCGGGGTGTGGTGTCAGGGTGTCGGGGGT
>NC_041387.1:1597406-1610245 GCF_002162155.2 Triticum dicoccoides | reverse complement strand
AGGGGATTGCCGGTGGTGAGGCGCGGGGCGGCTGGTGGATGGGAGGGCAGCCGCTGGAGGAGGCGGTGACCCGGTGGAGGGGGAGGCCGGACAGCCACGGCGGGACGGGGCGGGGACAGTGACGCAGGGGATCAAGGGGGCGGGGAGGCTAGACGGCGTGGAAGGGGTGGCGGGGCCGCGGTGGAAGTCGGGGCGCCGTAGGGAGGGGTGCGGGGCAGCCGGCTACGGCGGACGGGGTTGGCAGAAGCGGCACGGGTGTGGGTTGATGGGGGATGGGAAGGAGACAAAGAGAGAAGAGAGAGAGGACGGGGGCGGGACGGCCGTTTACGTACCCATCTCTTTGCCATCCGCCAGCGGTCGACAAAGAGTCTTTGCCATCCGCTAGCGGACGCCAAAGAGGTGGGGCCGGTGGGTCGTTACGGGTTAGACATCCACTGGACCCTCTTTGTCGTTCCCCAGCTGCCGGCGAAGACTCTTTGCCGACCGCTGGCGGACAACAAAGAACTAGATGATGGCAAAGGACCTCTTTGCCGTAAGCTGACTCTTTGCCATCAGCCAGCCGACGGCAAAGAGCAGGCTGACGGAAAATCTCCTGTTTCCAGTAGTGTAATAGCCTAAAAAAGGGCCAGAATCGGCCCAAACTGCAAGTCTTGACGACCAGCACGTAAGCACATCCTGGGGTTCGACAACCATGGAAATCGCTTTGGGACCCCAAAACGGTGAGTAATAGTCCACGAAAGAGCCCAGAATCGGACAAACCTAGGATTATCGATGAACGATACATATACACACCCCGGGGTTCGTCAATCATGGAAATCGCTCAAGGACCCCAAATCAGTGATTAATATTCCATTTAACGGGTCAGAATCGGCCAAAATTGTGATTGTTGATGACCGACACATAAGCGCACCTTGGGGTTCAACAACCATGGAAATCACTTTGGTACCCCAAAACGGAGATTACTAGTCCACGAAACGGGTCAGAATCGGCCAAAACTGTGAGCGTTGATGACCGACATGTATACGCACCCCGGGGTTAGTTAATCATGGAAATCACTTTGGGACCCCAAAATAGCGAGTAATAGTCCATGAAACGGGCCAGAATCGGCCAAAACCGTGAGTGTTGATTACCGACACGTAGACGCACCTCAAGGTCCGTTAATCGTTGAAATCACTCCGGAACACCAAAACAGTGAGTAATAGTCCATGAAACGGGCCAGAATCGGCCAAAAATGTGAGTGTTGATGACCGACACGTGAGCGGAACTTGGGGTTCAACAACTAAGAAATTCGCTTCGGGACCCCAAAACGGTGAGTAATAGTCCATGAAACGGGCTAGAATCAGCCAAAACTGTGAGTGTTGATGACGGACACGTATACGCACCCCGGGCTTTGTTAATCGTGGAAATCACTCCGGGGCCCCAAAACAGTGAGTAATAGTCCATCAAATGGGCTAGAATCAGCCAAAACCGTGAGTGTTGATGACCGACACGTAAGCGCAACTAGGGGTTCAACAACTATGGAAATCACTTTCGGTCCCCCAAAACAGTGAGTAATAGTCCACGAAACGGGCCAGAATCGGCTAAAACTGTGAGTGTTGATGACCGACACGTAAACGCACCTAGAGGTTCGTTAATCGTGAAAATCAGTCCGGGGCCCCAAAACAGTAAGTAATAGTCCATGAACCGGGCCAGAATCGGCCAAACCTGTGAGTCTTGATAACTGACACGTAAGCGCAACTTGGGGTTCAACAACTATGGAAATCGCTTCGGGACCTCAAAACGTTAAGTAATAGTCCATGAAACGGGCCAGAATCGGCCAAAACTATGAGCGTTGATGAGCAACACGCAAACGCACCCCAGGGTTCGTTAATCGTGGAAATCACTCGAGGACCAAAAAACAGTGAGTAATAGTCCACGAAACGGGTCATGATCGGCCAAAACTGTGAGTATTGATGACCGACACCTAAACGCACCCCGGGGTTCGTTAATCATGGAAATCACTCCGGGACCCCAAAACAGTGAGTAATAGTCCATGAAACGGGCCAGAATCGGCCATAATTGTGAGTGTTGATGGTCGACACGTAAGCGCAACTTGGGGTTCAACAACTATGGTAATCGCTTCGGGACCCCAAAATGGTAAGTAATAGTTCATGAAACGGGTCAGAATTGGCCAAAATATGAGTGTTGATGACGGACACGTAAACGCACCCCGGGGATCGTCAATCGTGGAAATCGCTTTGGCACCCCAAAACGATGAGTAATAGTGCTCGAAACGGAACAGAATCGCCAAAAATAGTGAGTGTTCATGACCGACACGTAAAGGCACCCCGGGATTCGTCAATCGTGGTAATCAGTTCGGGACCCCAAAACTGAATAATAGTCCAAGAAATGGGCAAGAATCGGCCCAATCTGCGAGTCTTGACGACCAACACATAAGCATACCTTGGGGTTCGACAACCATGGTAATCGTTTAGGGACCACAAAACAGTGAGTAATAGTCCATGAAACGGCCCAGAATTAGACAAACCTAGGATTATTAATGAACGATACATAAATGCACCCTGGGGTTCGTCCATCATGGAAATCTCTCAAGATCCCAAATTTGTGAATAATAGTCCATTTAATGGGCCAGAATCAGCCAAAATTGTGACTGTTGATGACCGACACATATGCGCACCCTGGGGTTCAACAACCATGGAAATCACTTAGGGACCCCAAAATGGAGAGTAATTGTCCATGAAACTTGTGAGAATCGACAAAAACCGCGAGTGTTGATGACTGAAATGCAAGCCCACCCCAGGGTTCGTTAATTGGGGAAATCACTCCGGGACCCCAAAACAGTGAGTAATAGTCCACTAAACGGGCCTTAATCGGCCAAAACTGTGAGTGTTGATGACTGACACGTAAACGCACCCCGGTGTTCGTTAATCGTGAGAATCACTCTGGGACCCCAAAACAGTGAGTAATAGTCCATGAAACGGGCCAGAATCGGCCAAAACTGTGAGTGTTGATGACCGACACGTAAGCGCAACTTGGGGTTCAACAACTATGGAACTTGCTTCGGGACACCAAAACGATAAGTAATAGTCCACGAAACGGGTCAGAACTCGTGGAAATCGCTCTGGCAGCCCAAACCGACACGTAAACTCATCCCGAGGTTCGTCAATCGTGGAAATCCCTTTGGGACCCCAAAACTGAATAACAGTCCAAGAAACGGGCCAGAATCGGCCTAACTGCGAGTCTTGATGAACAATACGTAAGAACACCTTGGGGTTCGGTAACCATGGAAATCACTTTGGGACACCAAAACGGTGAGTAATAATCCACGAAAGAGCCTAGAATTGGACAAACCTAGGATTATTGATGAATGATACATAAACGCACCCCGGGGTTCGTCAATCATGGAAAGCGCATAGGGACCCCGAATCAGTGAGTAATAGTCCAGGAAACGGGCCAAAATTGGCCAAAACTGAGATTGTTGATGACCGACACGTAAGCGCACCTCGTTGTTCAACATGCATGGAAATTGGTTCGGGACCCCAAAATGGTGAGTAATAGTCCACAAAACGGGTCAGAATCGACAAAAACTGCGAGTGTTGATGCCGGCAAGTAAACGCACCCTGGGGTTCGTTAATCCTGGAAATCACTTTGGGACCCCAGAACAGTGAGAAATAGTCCATGAAACGGGCCAGAATCGGCCAAAATTGTGTCTTCATGACCGACCAATAAACACACCTCGAGGTTCGTTAATCTTGGAAATCACTCCGGGACCCCAAAACAGTGAGTAATAGCCAATGAAATGGCCCAGAATCGGCCAAAACTGTGAGTGTTGATGACCGATACGTAAGCCCAATTTGGTGTTGAACAACTATGGAAATCGCTTCGGGACCCCAAAACGGTAAGTAATAGTCCACGAAACGGGTCAGAATTGGCCAAAACTCTGAGTGTTGACAACCAACACGAAAACGCACCTCGGGGATTGTCAATCATGCAAATCAGTCCGGGACCCCAAAACAGTGAGTAATAGTCCGTAAAACGGGCCAGAATCGGCCAAAACTTTGATTGTTGACCGACACGTAAGTGCAACTTGGGGTTCAACAACTATGGAAATCACTTCGGGACCTCAAAACGTTAAGTAATAGTCCATGAAACTGGCAAGAATCGGCCAAAACTGTGAGTGTTGATGACCGACACGTAAACGCACCCCGGGGGTCATTAATCGTGGAAATCACTCCAGGACCCCAAAACAGTGAGTAATAGTCCATGAAACGGGCCAGAATCGGCCAAAACTGTGAGTGTTGATGACCAACACCTAAACGCACCCAGGGGTTCGTTAACCGTGGAAATCACTCCAGGACCCCAAAACAGTGAGTAATAGTCCATGAAAAGGGTCCGAATAGGCTAAAACTGTGATTGTTGATGACCGACACATAAGCGCAACTTGGGGTTCAACAACTATGGAAATCGATTCGGGACCCCAAAACGGTAAGTAATAGTCGACGAAACGGGTCAGAATTGGCCAAAATAACGAGTGTTGACGACGGACACATAAACGCACCCCGGGGAACGTCAATCGTGGAAATCGCTCTGGCACCCCAAAATGATGAGTAAAAGTGCTCGAAACGGACCAGATTCGCCAAAAATTGTGAGTGTTCATGACCAACACGTAAAGGCACTGTGGGGTTCGTCAATCGTTGAAATCACTTCAGGAACCCAAAACTGAGTAATAGTCCAAGAAATGGGCAAGAATCAGCCCAAACTACGAGTCTTGATGACCAACACGTAAGGATACCTTGGGGTTCGACAACCATGGAAATCGTTTTGGGACCCGAAAATGGTGAGTAATAGTCCATGAAAGGCCCAGAATCGGACAAACCTAGGATTATTAATGAACGATACATAAACACACCCCGGGGTTCGTCAATCATGGAAATCGCTCAAGGACACCAAATAGGTGAATAATAGTCCATTTAACGGGCCAGAATCAACCAAAATTGTGATTGTTGATGACCGACACGTAAGCACACCTTGGGGTTCAACAACCATGGAATTCGCTTTGGGACCCCAAAACAGTGAGTAATAGTCCACGAAATGGGTCAGAATCGACAAAACCGCGAGTGTTGATGACCGACACGTAAGCGCACCCTAGGGTTCATTAATCTGGAAATCACTTCGGGACCCGATAACAGGGAGTAATAGTCCTCGAAACGGGCCAGAATCGGCCAAAACTGCGAGTGTTGATGACCGACACGTAAACGCACCCCGGGGTTCGTTAATAATTAAAATCACTCCGGGGCCCCAAAATAGCGAGTAATAGTCCATGAAACGGGCCAGAGCTGGCCAAAACTATGAGTGTTGATGACCGGCACGTAACCGCAAGTTGGGGCTCAACAACTATGCAAATCGCTTCGGGACCCCAAAACGGTAAGTAATAATCCACGAAACGGGTCAGAATTGACCAAAACTGTGAGTTTTGACGACCGACACGTAAACGCACCACAGGAATCGTCAATCATGGAAATCACCCTGGAAGCCCAAAACGAGGAGTAATAGTGCTCGAAACGGACACGATTCAGCCAAAATCGTGAGTCTTGATGACCGACACGTAAACTCACCTCGGGGTTCCTCAATCGTGGAAATCACTTCGGGACCCCAAAGCTGAATGATTGTCCAAGAAACGGGCCAGAATCGGCCCTAACTACGAGTCTTGATGAACAACACGTAAGCACACCTTGGGGTCGGCCAACCATGGAAATCGCTTTGGTACCCCAAAATGGTGATTAATATTCCATGAAAGAGCCTAGAATCGGACAAACCTAGGATTATTGATGAATGATACATAAACGCACCCCCGGGGTTTGTCAATCATGGAAACCGCACAGGGGCCGCAAATCAGTGAGTAATAGTCCATGAAACAGGACAAAATCCACTACTAGGAAAAGGCCTACTAATGGCGCACCTAATTTGGCCATTAATGGCGCATTAGTGGTGCGCCATTAGTGCCACGCCATTAGTATATTTTACTAATGGCGCACCACTGGTGCGCCATTAGTATCTGGTATACTAATGGCGCACCTCTGATGCGCCATTAGTGTATACACAAGTGCGCCATTAGTATGCCTCCCAGGGGCCATGTATACCCAGATGCTCTGGCATACTAATGGCACACAGCAACAAGATGCGCCATTAGTAACATCGGCATACTAATGGCGCACTGTTTGATGATGCGCTATTAGTATACTTTGTCATAGTAATGGCGCACTGTGATGTGATGCGCCATTAGTATGAATATTATGTTTTTTTTATTTTTTATTTTCTGTTTTTTGCACAGGTTACAAAATATATAATTGGACAAAATATAGACAGCACACATCAACAACAGATTCATCGAATACAATAGAAGATTAGTCTTTGAATACAATTCATCATATTAGTCTACGAATACAATTCATCATATTAGTCTCCGAATTGAAAAGACCGAACAAAGATAGAACATTATATTACAAGTCTCGAGACCGCGAGTAGCGAGTTTGTCTTCACATTACAAGTCGATATCGATCATCTAAACTACCATCACATAGAAGAGAGCCGCGGTCATCACGATGAGCATCATCACGATGAAACTCGTCTTCATCCGGTTCCTCCAACGCTCCCTCCCCTCTCCCGCTAGATAGCGGGCGTATCTAGATTCGGCCTCGGCCCTAGTGGTGTACCCTTTGTAACTGTTACCGCTGAATCGGTGAACCTGTCTCCGACACTCCTCCCAGTCGTCGTAGACTCCGGGAACCTTACCCTTGTACACGACATACGTCGGCATTGCTATGCACTAGCCAAACGAAACGTTAGTACCAAATCACAGACAATACATAAGCAATATATAAGTATGCAACAGAACGATCGGAAGAGAAAAGCAAGACATTAATAGCATCGATTACATCTAAGTTGAACGACTCTCGAAACCAAAGAGACATACTCGAGTTCATTAAAGTTTAATTACAACATGAGCCAATCGATGTTTCAGAACTAGACACAACATCACTGCTTTCAACTCGACTCAAGGGACCGGAGCGTGGATGAAGCCGCCGTCTATCATGGGAGTCATGAAATAACGGTCGTTGTCAGCCTGCATTTGTAGCATTGTGTCGATGTCACTGTTGGACGGTTGATTGTTGAGGTAGAACTGCCCCGAGGTATGAAGGACATCTTGATGGATGATTTCCGCAAACTCCAACTGGATGCGAAAGAATTCTTGTTGGAGGTCCGCGTCCTGGATTGCCGACACGCTCTTTGCCCAATCTTTGAGTTTACTCGGTAGCAGAAGTTGATGATGGTCTCGTACGATCGCCCGCATGTGATGGATGGCGTAGTAGGCACCCTTCTGACCGCCAGGCGGCTGCTTGACGCAGTAGAACATCGTATTGTGGGAGAACACGTGCTTGCCGCACTTATGAATAGGCTTGGTGAAGGTGCCTCCAGATTTGGCGTAGCCGGGGAGAACATCATCAAGAACCTTCTTGACATTTGTGTAGTCTACGTTCGACTGACGGTCCGGGTTGAAATACATGGCCATGGAATATTTGGGGCTTAGGAGGATGAGCGTGCAATGTGTGTCACTGCAGGAAAGATGGAATGTTAAAAGAAAAACGATCGAAATCTAAGAATTCATATGTTACGGGCCGGTTGAGGGGAGGACTTACTCGGGAAAGTAAGGCACGAGGAAGTTATCCTTATCTTGGTTTGCCAGAATGACGCCTTCGAGGTAAGAACTCGCGACTTGCCGGTCCCCAGCGCTGCCCAAGATCTTGGCACGCATGTAGAAGGGGTCGACTATCACGATGTCCGGGGTCTTGTCGCGAATGATCTGCATCTCCATACTCAGTGAAAATAGCCGAACGAAGGTGTAGTGCAGCGGATGAAGGTTCAACATAGTGTGGATGTCATCAAACCGCAGGATGATCGTACGCTCGATGGAGTTATCCACAAAGCCCTTGCCCTCTGGCATCTTGGCCATGAAAACCGGGTATGCCACATCCTTCTCTCTGAGATGCCGCTTCTCCAAAGAAAGAACACTGTCATGTAGACTCCGCATAGCACCGGTTGCAGCATTGAGCATATTTGTCGGTAGCATCGCCCTACCCGCCACATACACCCTCCTCGAGATATCCTTAGGTGAAGGTGGCCCGTCCTGAGCATGGATCGTACTCGGTGCCGGCTGGCTCGCACCCTTCTTAGTCTTTCTTTTGCGTGCCTTCTTCTTCTCCTGTAATGGGACCGAGTTCTCTTCACAGACCGCCTTCTTGAGTGTGTTGGGGCTGATAATATTTCGCACCTCGCCTATCTAAGGCTCGGTGAAGTCGGCAGCTGGAGGCGTCTCCTGAGAGCTGAACGCCAGACGACGCCTGTTGCAACTTGGCTTCTCCGTGGTACCAGCTAGATCGCACACGTCTTTTGTTGGGTTGGTTTCTTGAGAAGGAGGCCCCATGAAGTCGCCATCGTACCCATGATCGGCAAAGTACTGACCGATGTTGCCAAATGTATCATCGTCGTCGTCGTTCTGATCCTGTGCCATATGCATGTTTGGATCCAGTGGCATAGGGATGGCCGGCACCGTTGCGGCGGTCTTGCCATGGGGCCGACTTGGCGCCGGCACGAATGGCGGTGTTGTCTTTGGGGTGGTGTCCCCCGCCCCCAAACAAATCTGGCTCTTCGGCCAAAGCAGGGGCCAGCTCAGGCAGGCGCTGAGGGTCATCACGTCATCATCGTTGGCCCCGACGGGTCGAATCGGAGGTAACAACTCGTCGCAGCCTGGCAGCACCCGAACCAGTTGAACCCTAAACAAGTTGGGTGGCATCTGGGTACCGTGGAACAAGGGGTTGCCCGGTTGAACGATTTTGCCCTTGGCGACATCGACCAACTCGTCTAATGTCGAGGCACCGCCAACGGCGGGCGTGCAGTTGACGGAGGGGCCGCTTGCTGCAGAGGTGCCGGCCGGCGTACACCCGGGTGCATTAAGCTCCCGTGCCGGCATCGGAGACACCAATGCCGCCTCCGCCGGAGGCACCAATGGCCCCGCCATCGCATTATGCGAGTTGCTGGCCGTGAAGCTAGGAATCGGGGGCGGCCCCTGTTGGCCGCCCGCAATCCATGCACTCAACCCCGAGATCAAGGTAGGCACAATGGAGGTGATCGTCGCTCCGAGTCGTTGTTCCACTTGCTCTTGGACAATCTCCGGAATCCGCGCCACCTGTGCCTTGAGTTCTTGAACCTCGCACACCTGGCTTTCCGAGCTGGTCTTTTTCTCCTTCCGCACACCAGCGGTATAGTATGACCCCCATTTTGTCGACAAGCCTTTGCCGGCCACACGACCAGCTGACGTTGGCTTACTAAGCTTATCCTTGTTCTTCATTACATTCAACGCCCTATTTAGAGTGGTGTCCCAAGGGTTGCTCTTAGTCGACCCCGCGCTAATGCTTTCAGTCGCCTGCGGAAGGAATGTGAACCATTTAGAAATTTGGCTTCATTAATTAGAATGCAACCATATGGAGCTAATTACGCGGGGGTGTATTCCTTACCAGAACAAGCTCAAGCTTCCTGGTCTTCGGATCCGTGGTAAGCTCCTTTGTTTTCGGGTCCTTCTTGTACCGGGTCCTGACAAAGTTCCTGGTCTGCTTGTCACCGTATTTATCAAAGAGGGTCGGTAGGCCTTGCTCGGCACGGTCCGCCTCCTCCTTGTCCCATATAGGCTCCGCCACTCTGAAACCGCCGGGACCGAGTGTGTGTTCCCCTATGTTCAGCTCCCGCATTTGTCTCCCCCACTCACTTGATTGGGAGTTTGCGATGCTCAAGCAATTGATCTTGAAGTCGTTGTAGTCATCTTCGGTGATCGAAGGATTTTTCTCCTTGATCTTCTCATAACTCTCACCTTTCTCGATCATTCTCTTCACATTGCTTTTCCAAGTAGACAGGGCCTTGCTCATCTTCGTGAGGGCAGCATTGTTCACTTTATTCCCTTTGAGGCTTGTGTTTGCAAATTCAGCGGGGAACTTGTATCATTCGTGCAGCTTCATGAAGAGGAGGTTGCACAAATTCCCTCGGTCAGGATGCCTCAGGTTCTCGGTGTTGATCGAGACGGTGCTCCGGAGAATCCACCCGAGCTGAAGCGAGTACCCCTTGACTATTCGTTCGGGCGCCGTTGGATTCCCGTTGGAGTCCACTTCAGTAACTTCCTCCTTGAGGGTGATGAGCACGATCGGGCGCCGGTCCTTCCGTTGCCTCTTCAGTTGGCTGCCATCTGTGCATGCGCCGCCATCATCAGTGGTGGCATCCTCGGCAGCACCATCAGTGGTGGCATCAGTGGGGTCATCCTCGGCGGTACCATCAGTGGTCTCAGGATCGGTGGGGAAGGCGGCGTCCTCATACAACTGAGGTTGGTCCTCCATCTCCTGGGACAGCTCCCAGAATGCCTTGCCGCCCGAACCCCCGGCCTCATCGTTGTTGGCCATGTTTCTCTGTAAATAGGAACAAAGTTTGGTCAAAAAGTTGGTTATTGTTTAGGGTTTGTCGACACCGAGGCATCCTAAAAGCTAAGCTTTTATCATTAAGGGTTTTTCGACGCCGAGGCACCCTAAAAGCCTAAGCTTTCATCATTAGTCACAAGTACCCCATATGTCCTATTTTTAGCAAAGTCATGCTAAAATTCATGGAAAATTTCAGCATGACCTTTGCTGAAAATAGGACATATGGAGTACCCGAATTTGCTGGAACGGAAGTTAATCGACATTCCAGCAAACTCAAGGGCCTCTCGGGTGGACAAGGCAAAAAAGGCCTCCATCACAACAAAGCAAATCATTGCATGGGCATACAGATGCTGAAGTAAGAACGCCAGAAGTAGAATTAAACCATTTCCACAGCACTATGGTGATTTGAGATCATCTATTTATGTTCGCAAAGAGTAGTTTATGATCTAAGACTAAAAGGAAATGCACCAGCAGTACTAAATTGTCGGTCAGTCTCCAAAACTGATCCCAACATTTTAAACAGTCCCTAGCAAGAACACAAATGTGGAAACAAGTCAACGCAAATCTATCTTTTCTTGTTTATCAGAAATGCACCCTAATTAGGCATTCACAAAATTAAGAGCAAAGTCTAGCTTGCAAACCACAAAATTAAGAGCAAATTAAGAGTAATTTTTTTCAATTTTCATTGATGTTTCAAATTAGATCGGTGCACAGATTAATTCTAACAAAACAAGAACTTAAAATGTTGTTTCTAGTAGGTTTCAAGCATAGGAAATAATTATAGAGCAATCAGCAAGTCCACCCATCAAGCCATTGTGAAAGCATGCAAATCCATTTCATGGAAGGTGAAAAGCCAAGATTAGATCCTAAGAAAACCAAAACTTAAAACTGCTACTGCTGGCAGGCTTTCCCCATAGGCAATAAATGCAGAGCAATTGCAAGTTAGCAAGTCCAGCCATCATGCTACTAGCTATTAAGCAGACAAAAATGAACAGATGACCTAGAAACAATTCGATGATCTTAATTTCGTACTCTCCCTATTTTCTGTAGGCTAAATAAGTTAGCCCAAGACAACAATATTCTCAAGCAAAACAAATTGTGGAAAAAACTATAACTTTCTGCTGTGAAATCCCCCCAAAGGACATTTGTTGCATCGTTATACAACAGTGTATGAGAGACTCATATTTTACTATCTAACCCGCATATCAATCACGATGCCAACTTTTTCCATTGTGCGCAAATATGATTCTGCAGTTTCCACCTTAACAGTTGTCAATCTGTCATGTACAAAAGAGTGAAATCCCTCTACAGAAAAATTAGATAGCACTTCTTTTATCAACAAAATACTGTATTCCACCATTTTTAGGACTATAGAAGTTTTGTCAAGAACATTAACTGATAAGATTTTACTGCAATATGCACTTAACTTGGTGCTAGTGATTTGCATGGATATGTGTCATTTTTTCTTAGATGGAATTGCTGCTGTATATTTATTCATAGCAGAAATAAGATCCACAAGGGAGGGTTCATCCAGTTTTAGTCTGACCATACACATACATACAAATTGCTAGAACCAAAACATTTCATATATCAGTACAATTGCAAGTTGCAGGGCTGGATGATGAAGAAACAAAACATACAGTATAGGTTGAGATTTGGTGGATATGAAAACCATACCTTTGCGGTGGTGTGGATCTGGTAGGCGGTGGAGGACAATGGGGCGGCGTCGAGGCGGCGGGGCAGCGGCGTCGGGGCGGCGTCGAGGCGGCGTCGAGGCGGCGGGACAGCGGCGTCGGGGCGGCGTCGAGGCGGCGGGGCAGCGGCATCGGGGAAGGGGATCGAGGGCGAGGGCGAGGGAGAGAGACGGGATAGCTAGGTGGGCCGCCGGGATGGGGGCGGCACAATACTAATGGCGCACCACCCCTCGGTGCGCCATAAGTACATCCACACTAATGGCGCACCTCACCCTGGTGCGCCATTAGTATTTTTTTTGATTTCTGCTCGAGCCAACAGGTTATCTTCCACCTGACCTGATCCACACCAAGTTCCCTCTACTAGCTCGACTGGTCAGTAGCCAGTTCTCACACCAGGAGGTCCTGGGTTCGATTCCCAGGCTCCACAATTTTTTTATGCATTTAAAATGCTGTTTGATACTTATTTGTGTTTAAATATGTTCAAACTTGTTTAAATCATAACAGTAATATTTTTTTATAAGACAGTAATAATTTTTTTAAAAATATCATCAAACAGTAATGCCGGTGGAGCGGGGGAGGGTGCGCGGGGTGCGGGGGGTCGGCGGCAGAGGTTGAGTAGGGGTGGGGT
>NC_041387.1:1590320-1597353 GCF_002162155.2 Triticum dicoccoides | reverse complement strand
GTGCGGGGGGGTCAGCGGCGGCGGTTGAGTAGGGGAATCGAGGGTGCGGGGGGTCGGCGGCGGCGGCCGGTGGACCGGCGGGTGCTCGACAGCGAGGGGGACCGGATCTGGCGAGGTGGGATAGCGATCGATATGGAGGGGGATCAAGATCGAGTGTCCATGAAATTTAAAAATATTCATGATAGTTCAAAAAGTGCCCATGAAATACAATCGAGAAATGAAGGCTACGATTTAAATACAATTGATCTTAGCTAGCTATCTGTTCACAATCTTCTTGCCCTTCTTTTTCGCAAATGGAGTTCTTCTGTGGAACGGACGTCCTTTAGGTAGGGTGGTCCTGCTTCTTCTTGTGGTGTATGCTGCTACTTCATCATCGTCGTCATGTTCGATCCTCGGGTCGCCGTACTTGTTGAAGTCTTGCTCATTGGCTACTCCATCCATTCTGATGATCTTCCATTTGCCTCTCCTCACAACAACACGACTGGGCATTGACGGGTCGGTAATGAAGAAGCATTGGTCCACTTGGGAAGCTAGTACCCATGGCTCATTTTTCGCGGTGACGTTTGCGCCCGCGGTCTTGGATTTGGCTTCGGGTATAACCATGGTGGTGAAATACCGGTCTTCTTTTAGGACGCTCTTCGCCCATCTGACACGGAACATCAGGACCTTCTCTCCAGCGTAGCTCAGCTCCCAGATCTCCTCGATCCTTCCGTAGTATCTGTCGTTGTCGTTACCGGTGTAGGATTCCATCGTTACCCCGGAGTTCTGGTAACATCGCTCTTCATGTCCTTGGCCTCGGTGTAGAATGTGTAGCCGTTGATATCGTACGCCTCATAGGTCATCAGGTTGTGCTCGGCGCCCTATGACAAGGCGAATATGAGTTGTTCTTCCGCGGAAGAATCCTCATGTAAAGGGTACGACAAAAGCTTCTGCTTGAACCAACGCGTGAAACATGAGTTGTGCTCTTTGATTATATCTCCGTCCGTCCTCTGTTGGCCCCG
Organism: Triticum dicoccoides; assembly: GCF_002162155.2. NCBI lineage: Eukaryota > Viridiplantae > Streptophyta > Magnoliopsida > Poales > Poaceae > Triticum > Triticum dicoccoides. The sequence goes on along the minus strand of NC_041387.1, from coordinate 1,596,352 downwards.
GTCATTGTACATCTTCTTAATAAAGGTTTTGTGCTCTACCACCCAAGGATCGACCACGTCTATGTGTTGTAGCGCGACTAGGTTTGCTCTTTCAAAGTCGGCGAGTCGACCCTCTAAGTCGACATGCATTTCGCAGCGACCCTCACGGTGACCCCATCCAGCGAGCCCACCGAGGTGCCTGTTGACGGGCAGACCAATGGGGTTCGCGATGCCTAGATAATTCGTGCAGTAGGAGATGCACTCTTCGGTTATAAAGCCCCTGGCTATACTTCCCTCTGGACGTGACATGTTGCGAACGTATCCTTTGATGACACCATTCATCCTTTCGAACGGCATCATGCTGTGCAGGAACGTCGGCCCGAGTTGGATGATATCCTCCACTATATGGACCAGCAGATGCACCATAACATCGAAGAATGCGGGCGGGAAGTACATCTCAACCGTCGTGAGCAGTGCGGCTCTCATAGGGAAATATTCTTTCTCTGCGGCGTCCCACGTATTGGCTGGCGTTTTCCACAGCGTGTCAAGCTCCTCTTTCAGCAGCCCCAGATACAGATTGATGTCGTTCCCTGGTTGTTTCGGCCCTTCAATTAGCATACTCATGTGAATGTACTTCCTCTTCATGCACAACCAGGGGGAAGGTTGTACATCCACACAAACACAGGCCAGGTGCTATGTGTGCTTCTCTGACTGCCAAACGGATTGACTCCATTGGTGTTCGCGCCCAGCACGATGTTCCTTGGATCGTTCCCAAATTCTGGGTCTTCGAAGTTCAACACTTGCCACTGGCTCGCATCCTTAGGGTGACTCAGCATCTTGTCTTTTTTATCTATCTCTGGATCATTTGCGTCATCTTCTCGCTTCTTCTCCTCCCTATCCGCGTGCCAACGCAGGAGCTTTGCTACCATATTGTCTGCGAAATACCGCTGCAGACGAGGAGTGATCGGAAAGTACCACACCACTTTTCGAGGAGCTTTCTTCCTCTTCTTGTATCGAGTGACGCCGCACACCGGACATATGGTAGACTCCGCGTGCTCGTCTCGATAAATGATGCAATTGTTCATGCACACATGGTATTTCACGTGCGGTAAATCCAGAGGACACACGATTTTCTTCGCCTCCTCGAAACTGGTCGGGCACTTGTCCCCTTGGGAAGACGTTCGTGCCAGAATGACATGTTCTCGTCGAAGCATGCGTCGGTCATTTTGTGTTTTACCTTCATCTCCAGAGCCATGAGCGTTACTTTCAGGCGGGTATCCTCGGGCCTGCATCCTTCATACAATGGAGTAACCGTGTCTAACTCAATTTGATCCATCTTGGCTTTCTCTCGGGCGGCAGCTCTTGCGCTATCCGTCTGCTTGAGAAGCAGCTCTTGAATATGAGGGTCCTGCACCCAGCCCATCGATGGTCCAGCATCGTCTGCTCCGCCGGCATCATCATCTTCATGATCATGCCCGTCGTCTGCTCCGGCATCTTCCTCATCATCATGTCCTGCATCTTCTACATGATGACTGTGTACAGCATCACCGTCGTGATCATCTCCTGGGGATTCTTCGTCTTCTCGCCCGCCCGAGCCGCGGTGGTTGTCTTGCTGCCCTTCCTCATTTCTTGCCTGGCCCCCATGGACGACTTCGTAGTCATCTTCATCACCTTGCCACCGATAGCCATCCATGAAACCATGCAAGAGCAGGTGGTCCCGCACCTGCCCGGAATCCGGGTCCGCAATAAGGCTCTTCAGCTTGCATCTTCGACACGGACATCTTATCTCCGTCTCGTTCTTTTGAAGCATCTCGGCCTTCGCGGACCTCAAAAATCTATTCACGATGCCTTCGGTCATCGTGCGGACCATGGTCGCCTGCAGGGTAGAGCAAAACGATATTTTAGAACCAAGAAAAAATTTGGCATGACTTTCCCTAAAAATAGGACCAAAAAGAATGCTTAATGCCAAAACTCTCGCCGAACTGGAAATGAATCAACATTCCGGCAATATATTGGCAACTATCGCATTTCAAATACCGGTACACCTCCAAACACAAACACATATGCAACACCACAAACATATGCAACACCACAAACATATGCAACACCACTAACATACATAGATCTAGCTAGGCCATAAAAAGTGCATGTGCACATTGTTGTAGGGAGAACAACATAAATATAGCTTCCCCCCTTACTTACCTATAAAAACAAGGTAATTTAACCACTTAATTTGAATGAATCTATGGTGGAAATGAGGTGAAAAGAGGAGGCACCCGAGACAAGGAGGAGGCGGTGGAGAGAATGAAGTGGGGAGAAAGTGAGTGTGGGTAGGAGAGGTTGTCCAAAATATCTTGTTGCTGCCCACTTACTAATGGCGCACCAACCATAAATGCGCCATTAGTAATCCAGGTTACTAATGGCGCACCTTCTGGTGGTGCGCCATTAGTAGTTTTGCAAAAAAAAAAAGAAAAAACATACTAATGGCGCACTGCTACACAGTGCGCCATTACTAGTTTAAACTAGTAATGGCGCACGGTGAAAAAGTGCGCCATTAGTAGTTTTGCAAAAATAGAAATAAAAAATATAATAAAAAACAACATTAGTGGCGCACTTTCCGACAGGTGCGCCATTACTAGTTACAACTAGTAATGGCGCACTTCGTCTGGATGCGCCATTAGTATGTTTGGACAGGCGAACTAGTTCAATTTTTTTTTGATACTAATGGCGCACCTTGGACCAGGTGCGCCATTAGTAGTTTCAACACTAATGGCGTATCAGAAGGTGGTGCGCCATTAGTATATACTAATGGCGCACCACTTGTCTGGTGCTCCATTAGTGTCAATCCCATCTATAGCCCTTTTTCTAGTAGTGATCGGCCAAAACTGGGATTGTTGATGACCAACAGGTAAGCGCACCTTGGGATTCAAAAAGCATGGAAATCGTTTTGGGACCCCAATGGTGAGTAATAGTCCATGAAACGGGTCAGAATCGACAAAAACCGCGAGTGTTGATGACCGACAAGTAAACGCACCCTTGGGTTTGTTACTCGTCGAAATCACTTTGGGACCCCAAAACAGTGAGTAATAGTCCACGAAACGGCCCAGAGTCTGCCAAAACTGTGTGTGTTCATGACCGACACATAAACGCACCTCGAGGTTCGTTAATCGTGGAAATCACTCCGGGACCCCAAAATAGTGAGTAATAGCCAATGAAACGGGCCAGAATCGGCCAAAATTGTGAGTGTTTAATGACTGACACGTAAGCGGAACTTGTGGTTCAACAACCATTGAAATTGCTTCTGGACCCCAAACCGGTAAGTAATAATCCACGAAACGGGCCAGAATCGGCCAGAATTGTGAGTGTTGATGTCCGACACATAAACGCATCCCGGGGTTCGTTAATCGTGGAAATCACTTCGAGACCCCAAAACAGTGAGTAAAAGTCCACGAAACGGGCCAGAATTAGCCACTTTGAGTGTTGATGACCGACACGTAAACGCATCCCAGGGTTCGTTAATTGTGGAAATCACTCCGGAACCCCAAAACAGTGAGTAATAGTCCATGAAACGAGCCAGAATCGGCCAAAACTGTGAGTGTTGATGACAGACACGTAATGCAACTTGGGTTTCAACAACTATGGAAATCGCTTCGGGACCCCAAAACAGTGAGTAATAGTCCATGAAACGGGCCAGAATCGGCCAAAACTGTGAGTGTTGATGACCGACACGTAAGCGCAACTTGGGTTTCAACAACTATGGAAATCGCTTTGGGACCCCAAAACGGTAAGTACTAGTCCACGAAACGGGTCAGAATTGGCCCAAACTCTGAGTGTTGACGACCGACACGTAAACGCACCCCGGGGATTGTCAATCGTGCAAATCACTCTGGCACCCCAAAATCATGAGTGTTGATGACCGACACGTAAACTCACCCAGGGTTCGTTAATCGTGAAAATCACTTCGGGGCCTCAAAACTGAGTAATAGCCCAAGAAATGGGCCAAAATCGGAACAAACTGCGAGTCTTGATGACCATCACGTAAGCACACCTTGGGGTTCGACAACCATGAAAATCGCTTTGGGACCCCAAAACGGTGAGTAATAGTCCATGAAAGAGCCGAGAATCGGACAAACCTTGGATTATCGATGAACGATACATAATCCCCCCCCCCCGGGGGGTTTCGTCAATCATGGAAACCGCACAGGGACCCCAAATCAGTTTATAATAGTCCATGAAACGGGCCAGAATTGGCCAAAACTAGGATTGTTGATGACCGCCACATAAGCGCACCTTAGGGTTCAACAAGCATGGAAATCGTTTTGGGACCCCGAAATGGTGAGTAATAGTCCACAAAATAGGTCAGAATCAACAAAAACCGTGATTGTTGATGACCAACAAGTAAACGCACCCTAGGGTTCGTTAATCATGGAAATCAGTCCAGGATCGCAAAACAATGAGTAATAGTCCATGAAACGGGCTAGAATCGGCTAAAACTGTGAGTGTTGATGACCGACACGTAAGCGTAACTTGGGGTTCAACAACTATGGAAATTGCTTTGGGACCCCAAAATAGTGAGTAATAGTCCACGAAACGGGCCAGAATCGGCTAAAACTGTGAGTGTTGATGACCGGCACGTAAACGCACCTCGAGGTTCGTTAATTGTGGAAAAAAGTCCGGGACCCCAAAATAGTGAGTAATAGTCCGTGAAATGGGCCAGAATCGGCAAAACTATGAGTGTTGATGACCGACACGTAACCGCAGCTTGGGGTTCAGCAAGTATGGAAATCACTTCGGGACCTCAAAACGTGAAATAATAGTCCATGAAACGGGCAAGAATCGGCCAAAACTGTGAGTGTTGACCGACACCTAAATGCACCCCGGGGTTCGTTAATCATGGAAATCACTCCAGGACCCAAAACAATGATTAATAGTCCACGAAACGGGCCAGAATCGGCCAAAATTGTGAGTGTTGATGACAGACATGTAAATGCACCCCGTGGTTCGTTAATCGTGGAAATCGCTCCGGGACCCCAAAACAGTGAGTAATAGTCCATGAAACGGGCCAGAATCGGCTAAAACTGTGATTGTTGATGACCGACACGTAAGCGCAACTTGGGGTTCAACAACTATGGAAATCGATTCGGGACCCCAAAATGGTATGTAATAGTCCACGAAACGAGTCAGAATTGGCCAAAATAGTGAGTGTTAACGACGGACACGTAAACACACCCCGGGGATGGTCAATCGTGGAAATCGCTCTGGCACACCAAAATGATGAGTAATAGTGCTAGAAATAGACCAGAATCGGCAAAAATTTTGAGTGTTCATGACCGACACATAAAGGCACCCCAGGGTTCGTCAATTGTGGAAATCAATTCGGGACCCGAAAACCGAGTATAGTCCAAGAAATAGGCAAGAATCGGCCCAAACTACGAGTCTTGACGACCAACACGTAAGCGTACCTTGGGGTTCGACAACCATGGAAATCGTTTTGGGACCCCAAAATGGTGAGTAACAGTCCATGAAAGAGCCCAGAATCGGATGAACCTAGGATCATTAATGAACGATACATAAACACACCCCGGGGATCATCAATCATGGAAATCGCTCAAGGACCCCAAATCAGTGAATAATAGTCCATTTAATTGGCCAGAATCAGCCAAAATTGTGATTGTTGATGACCGACACGTAAGCGCACCTTGGGGTTCAACAACCATGGAAATCGCTTTGGGACCCCAAAACGGTGAGTAATAGTCCATGAAACGGGTCACAATCAACAAAAACCGCGAGTGTAGATGACCGACACGTAAGCACACCCTAGGGTTCGTTAATCGGGGAAATCACTCCGGGACCCCCAAACAGTGAGTAATAGTCCATGAAACGGGTCAGAATCGGCCAAAACTGTGAGTGTTGATGACCGACACGTAAACGCATCCTGGGGTTCGTTAATCGTGTAAATCACTCCGAGACCCAAAAACAGTGAGTAATAGTCCATGAAACGGGCCAGAATCGGCCAAAACTGTGAGTGTTGATGACCGACACGTAAACGCACC
>NC_041387.1:1525453-1589854 GCF_002162155.2 Triticum dicoccoides | reverse complement strand
AGTAATAGTACATGAAACGGGCCAGAATTGGCCACTTTGAGTGTTGATGACCAACACATAAATGCACCCCGGGTTCGTTAATCATGGAAATCACTCCGAGACCCCCGAAACAGTGAGTAATAGTCCATGAAACGGGCCAGAATCGACCAAAACTGTGAGAGTTGATGACCAACACGTAAGCGCAACTTGGGTTTCAAAAACTATGGAAATCGCTTTGGGACCCCAAAATGGTAAGTAATAGTCCACGAAACGGGTCAGAATTGGCCAAAACTCTGAGTGTTGACGACCGACACGTAAACGCACCCCGGGGATTGTCAATCGTGCAAATCACTCGGGTACCATAAAACGATGAGTCATAGTGCTCGAAACGGACACGATTCGGCCAAAATCGTGAGTGTTGATGACCGACACATAAAGTCACCCCAAGGTTCGTCAATCATGGAAATCACTTCCGGACCCCAAAACTGAGTAAAAGTCAAAGAAACGGGCCAGAATCAGCCCAAATTGCGAGTCTTGACGACCAGCACGTAAGCACATCTTGGGGTTCGACAACCATGGAAATCGCTTTGGGAGCCCAAAACGGTGGGTAATAGTCCATGAAAGAGCCCAAAATCGGACAAACCTAGCATTATCTATGAAGGATACATAAACACACCCCGGGATTCATCAAGCATGGAAACCGCACACGGACCCCAGATCAGTGAGTAATAGTCCATGAAACAGGCCAGAATCGGCCAAAATAGGGATTGTTCATGACCGACACGCCTTGGGGCTCAACAACCATGGAAATCGCATTGGGACACCAAAAAGGTGAGTAATAGTCCATGAAACGGGTCAGAATCGAGAAATACTGCTAGAGTTGATGACTGATACATAAATGCACCCCGGGGTTCATTAATCGTGGAAATCACTTTGCGACCCAAAATAGTGAGTAATAGTCCACGAAACGGGCCAGAATCGGCCAAATCTGTGAGTGTTGATGACCCATACGTAAATGCACCTCGAGGTTCGTTAATCGTGGAAATCACTCCAGGACCCCAAAACAGTGAGTAATAGTCCATGAAACAGGCCAGAATCGGCCAAAACAGTGAGTGTTGATGACCGACACGTAAGCGCAACGGGTTCAACAATTATGGAAATCGCTTCGCGACCTCAAAACTGTAAGTACTAGTCCACGAAACGGGTTAGAATTGGCCAAAATAGTGAGTGTTGAAGATGGACACGTAAACGCACCCTGTGGATCGTCAATCGTGGAAATTGCTCTGGCACCCCAAAACGTTGAGTAATAGTGCTTGAAACGGACCAGAATCGGCAAAAATTGTAAGTGTTCATGACCAACACATAAAGGCACCCCGGGGCACCCCGGGGTTCGTCAATCGTGGAAATCACTTCGAGACCCCAAAACTGAGTAGTAGTCCAAGAAACGGGCCAGAATCGGCCCAAATTTCGAGTCTTGATGACCAACATGTAAGCATAGCTTGGGGATCGACAACCATGGAAATTGTTTTGGGACCCCAAAATGGTGAGTAATAGTCCATGAAAGAGCCCATAATCAGACAAACCTAGGATTATTAATGAACGATACATAAACTTAAACCAGGGTTCGTCAATCATGGAAATCGCTCAAGGACCCCAAATCAGTGAATAATAGTCCATTTAACGGGCTAGAATCGGCCAAAATTGTGATTGTTGATGACCGACACGTAAGCGCACCTTGGGGTTCAACAACCAATGAAATCACTGGGACCCCAAATTTTTCTATTTGGAGCTTCTTCCAAAGAGGTTGGGATTCTAGTTTCAATTGGATATGTCCCGGTAAGATCGTAACGGTAAGTAATAGTCCACGAAATTGGCCAGAATCAGCCAGAATTGTGAGTGTTGATGACCGACACGTAAACGCACCCTGGGGTTCCTTAATCGTGGAATTCACTCCGAGACCCCAAAATAGTGAGTAATAGTCCATGAAACGGGCCAGAATTGGCCACTTTGAGTGTTGATGACCGACACGTAAATGCACCCCGGGGTTCGTTAATCATGGAAATCACTTCGGGACCCCAAAATAGTGAGTAATAGTCCTTGAAACGGACCAGAATTGGCCAAGACTGTGAGTGTTGATGACTGAAATGTAAGCGCAACTTGGGTTTCAACAACTATGGAAATCGCTTTGGGACCCCAAAACGGTAAGTAATAGTCCATGCATGAAATGGGTCAGAATTGGCCAAAACTCTGAGTGTTGATGATCGACACATAAACGCACCCCGGGGATTGTCAATCGTGCAAATCACTGTGGTACCACAAAACGATGAGTCACAGTGCTCGAAACTGACATGATTCGGCCAAAATCATGAGTGTTGATGACCGACACGTAAACTCACCCCAAGGTTCTGTTGGGGAACGTAGTAATTTCAAAAAAATTCCTACGCACACGCAAGATCATGGTGATGCATAGCAACGAGAGGGGAGAGTGTTGTCCACGCACCCTCGTAGACCGTAAGCGGAAGCATTATGACAACGCGGTTGATGTAGTCGTACGTCTTCATGATCCGACCGATCCAAGTACCGAACGTACGGCACCCCCGAGTTCAGCACACGTTCAGCTCGATGACGATCCCCGGACTCCGATCCAGCAAAGTGTCGGGGATGAGTTCCGTCAGCACGACGGCGTGGTGACGATGATGATGTTCTACCGACGCAAGGCTTCGCCTAAGCACCGCAACGATATGACCGAGGTGGAATATGGTGGAGGGGGGCACCGCACGCGGCTAAAGAACGATCACGAAGATTAATTTGTGTGTCATGGGGTGCCCCCTTGCCCCCGTATATAAAGGAGGGAGGGTGGAGGTGCGGCCGGCCAAGGAGGGCGCGCCAAGGAGGAGTCCTACTCCCACCGGGAGTAGGATTCCCCCCTTCCAAGTAGTAGGAGTAGGAGTCAAGGAAAGGGGGAAGAGAAGAGAAGGAAGGATGGGGCGCAGCCCCTCCCCCTAGTCCAATTCGGACTAGGCCTTGGGGGGGCGCCCAACCTCTCCTCTCCCTTTCCCCTAAAGCCCAATAAGGCACATATACTCCCCGGCGAATTCCCGTAACTCTCCGGTACTCCGAAAAATACCCGAATCACTCGGAACCTTTCCAACTCCGAATATAGTCGTCCAGTATATCGATCTTTACGTCTTGACCATTTCAAGACTCCTCGTCATGTCCCCGATCTCATCCGGGACTCCGAACTCCTTCGGTACATCAAAACTCATAAACTCATAATATAATTGTCATCGAAACCTTAAGCGTGTGGACCCTACGGGTTCGAGAACTATGTAGACATGACCTAGAACTATTCTCGGTCAATAACCAATAGCGGAACCTGGATGCTCATATTGGCTCCTACATATTCTATGAAGATCTTTATTGGTCAAACCGCATAACAAAATACTTTGTTCCCTTTGTCATCGGTATGTTACTTGCCCGAGATTCGATCATCGGTATCCAATACCTAGTTCAATCTTGTTACCGGCGAGTCTCTTTACTCATTACGTAATGCATCATTCCGTAACTAACTCATTAGCTACATTGCTTGCAAGGCTTATTGTGATGTGCATTACCGAGAGGGCCCAGAGATACCTCTCCGATAATCGGAGTGACAAAACCTAATCTCGAAATACGCCAACCCAACATGTACCTTTGGAGACACCTGTAGAGCTCCTTTATAATCACCCAGTTACGTTGTGACGTTTGGTAGCACACAAAGTGTTCCTCCGGTAAACGGGAGTTGCATAATCTCATAGTTACAGGAACATGTATAAGTCATGAAGAAAGCAATAGCAACATACTAAACGATCAAGTGCTAAGCTAACGGAATGGGTCAAGTCAATCATATCATTCTCCTAATGATGTGATCCCGTTAATCGAATGACAACTCAAGTCTATGGTTAGGAAACTTAACCATCTTTTATTAATGAGCTAGTCAAGTAGAGGCATACTAGTGACACTATGTTTGTCTATGTATCCACACATGTATTATGTTTCCGGTTAATACAATTCTAGCATCAATAATAAACATTTAACAAGAAATAAGGAAATAAATAATAACTTTATTATTGCCTCTAGGGCATATTTCCTTCAGGTTCGTCAATCGTGGAAATCACTTCGGGACCCCAAAACTGAGTAATAGTCCAAGAAAGGGGCCAGAATCAGCCCAAACTGCGAGTCTTGACGACCAGCATGTAAGCATACCTTGGGGTTCGACAACCATGGAAATCGCTTTGGGACCCCAAAACGGTGGGTAATAGTCCATGAAAGAGCCCAAAATCGGACAAACCTAGTATTATCGATGAACGAAACATAAACACACTCCAGGATTCGTCAATCATGGAAACCGCACAAATCCCCAAATCAGTGAGTAATAGTCCATGAAACAGGCCAGAATCGACCAAAACTGGGATTGTTGATGATCGACACGTAAGCGCATCTTGGGGTTCAACAACCATGGAAATCGCTTTGGGACCCCAAAATGGTGAGTAATAGTCCATGAAACGGGTCAGAATTGACAAAAACTGCTAGTGTTGATGAGAGACACGTAAATGCACCCCGGGGTTCGTTAATCATGGAAATCACTTTGGGACCCCAAAATATTGACTAATAGTCCACGAAACGGGCTAGAATAGGCCAACACTGTGAGTGTTGATGACCGATACGTAAACGCACCTCAAGGTTCGTTAATCGTGGAAATCACTCTAGGACCCAAAACAGTGAATATTAGTCCATGAAACGGGCCAGAATCGGACAAAACAGTGAGTGTTGATGACCGACACGTAAGCGCGACTTGGGGTCCAACAACTATGGAAATCGCTTCGGGGCCCCAAAACGGTAAGTAGTAGCCCACGAAACGGGTCAGAATTGGCCAAAATAGTGAGTGTTGACGACGGACACGTAAATGCACCCCAGGGATCGTCAATCGTGGAAATCGCTTTGGCACCCCAAAACGATGAGTAATAGTGCTCAAAACGGACCAGAATCGGCAAAAATTGTAAGTCTTCATGACCGACACGTAAAGGCACGCCGGGTTTCGTCAATCGTGGAAATCACTTCGGGACCCCAAAACTGAGTAATAGTCCAAGAAACGGGCCAGAATCGGCCTAAATTGCGAGTCTTGATGACCAACATGTAAGCACAGCTTGGGGTTCGACAACCATGGAAATCGTTTTGGGACCCAAAAACGGTGAGTAATAGTCCATGAAAGAGCCCAGAATCGGACAAACCTAGGATTATTAATGAAAGATACAGAAACTTACCCTAGGGTTCGTCAATCATGGAAATCGCTCAAGGACCCCAAATCAGTGAATAATATTCCATTTAATGGACAGAATCGGCCAAAATTGTGATTGGCGATGACCGACACGTAAGCGCACCTTGGGGTTCAACAACCAAGGAAATCGCTTTGGCACCCCAAAACGGTGAGTAATAGTCCACGAAACGGGTCAAAATCGACAAAAACTGCGAGTGCTGATGACCGACATGAAAGCACACCCCAGGGTTCGTTAATCGTGCAAATCACTCCGGGACACCAAAACAATGAGTAATAGTCAATGAAACGGGCTAGAATCGGCCAAAACTGTGAGTGTTGATGACCAACACAAAAACGCACCCTGGGGTTCGTTAATCGTGGAAATCACTCCGGGGCCCCAAAACAGTGAGTAATAGTCCGTGAAACTGGCCAGAATCGGTCAAAACTGTGAGTGTTGATGACCGACACGTAAGCGCATCTTGGGGTTCAACAACTATGGAAATCGCTTCGAGACCCCAAAACGGTAAATAATAGTCCAAAAAATGGGTCAGAATTGGCCGAAACTGTGAATGTTGATGACCGACACGTAAACGCATCCTCGGGTTCGTTAATCGTGTAAATCACTCCGAGACCTGAAAACAGTGAGTAATAGTCCATGAAACGGGCCAGAATCGGCCAAAACTGTGAGTGTTGATGACCGACACGTAAACGCACCCCGGGGTTCCTTAATCATGGAAATCACTCCGAGACCCCAAAACAGTGAGTAATAGTCCGTGAAACGGGCCAGAATTGGCCACTTTGAGTGTTGATGACCGACACATAAATGCACCCCGGGTTCGTTAATCGTGGAAATAACTCCGAGACCTCAAAACAGTGAGTAATAGTCCATGAAACGGACCAGAATCGGCCAAAACTGTGAGAGTTGATGACCAACACGTAAGCGCAACTTGGGTTTCAAAAACTATGCAAATCGCTTTGGGACCCTAAAACGGTAAGTAATAGTCCATGAAACGGGTCAGAATTGGCCAAAACTCTGAGTGTTGACGACCGACACGTAAACGCACCCCCGGGATTGTCAATCGTGCAAATCACTCTGGTACCACAAAACGATGAGTCATAGTGCTCGAAACAGACACGATTCGGCCAAAATCGTGAGTGTTGATGACCGACACATAAACTCACCCCAAGGTTCGTCAATCATGGAAATCACTTTCGGACCCCAAAACTGAGTAAAAGTCAAAGAAACGGGCCAGAATCAGCCCAAACTGCGAGTCTTGACGAGCAGCACGTAAGCACATTTTGGGGTTCGACAACCATGGAAATCGCTTTGGGACCCCAAAACGGTGGGTAATAGTCCATGAAAGAGCCCAAAATCGGACAAACCTAGCATTATCGATGAAGAATACATAAACACACCCCGAGATTCGTCAATCATGGAAACCGCACAGGGACCCCAAATCAGTGGGTAATAGTCCATGAAACAGGCCAGAATCGGCCAAAACAGGGATTGTTCATGACCGACACGTAAGCGCACCTTGGGGTTCAACAACCATGGAAATCGCATTGGGACCCCAAAACGGTGAGTAATAGTCCATGAAACGGGTCAGAATTGAGAACGAATGCTAGAGTTGATGACCGATACGTAAATGCACCCCGGGGTTCGTTAATCGTGGAAATGACTTTGGGACCCAAAATAGTGAGTAATAGTCCATGAAACGGGCCAGAATCGGCCAAATCTGTGAGTGTTGATGACCGATACGTAAATACACCTCAAGGTTCGTTAATCGTGGAAATCACTCCAGGACCCCAAAACAGTGAGTAATAGTCCATGAAACAGGCCAGAATCGGCCAAAACAGTGAGTGTTGATGATCGACACGTAAGCGCAACTTGGGGTTCAACAATTATGGAAATCGCTTCGGGACCCCAAAACTGTAAGTAATAGTCCACGAAACGGGTCAGAATTGGCCAAAATAGTGAGTGTTGAAGATGGACACGTAAATGCACCCCGTGGATCGTCAATCGTGGAAATCGCTCTGGCACCCCAAAACGTTGAGTAATAGTTCTCGAAACGGACCTGAATCGGCAAAAATTGTAAGTGTTCATGACCAACACGTAAAGGCACCCCGGGGTTCGTCAATCGTGGAAATCACTTCGGGACCCCAAAACTGAGTAATAGTCCAAGAAACGGGCCAGAATTGGCCCAAATTGCGAGTCTTGATGACCAACATGTTAGCATAGCTTGGGGATCGACAACCATGGAAATCGTTTTGGGACCCCAAAATGGTGAGTAATAGTCCATGAAAGAGGCCAGAATCGGACAAACCTAGGATTATTGATGAACGATACATAAACTTACCCCGGGGTTCGTCAATCATGGAATTCGCTCAAGGACCGCAAATCAATGAATAATAGTCCATTTAATGGGCTAGAATTGCCCAGAATTGTGATTGGTGATGACCGACACGTAAGCGCACCTTGGGGTTCAACAACCAATGAAATCACTTTGGGACCCCAAAACGGTAAGTAATAGTCCACGAAACTGGCTAGAATCGGCCAGAATTGTGAGTGTTGATGACCGACATGTAAACGCACCCCGGGGTTCCTTAATCGTGGAATTCACTCCGAGAACCCAAAACAGTGAGTAATAGTCTACGAAACGGGCCAGAATTGGCCACTTTGAGTGTTGATGACCGACACGTAAATGTACCTCGGGGTTCGTTAATCGTGGAAATCACTCCAGGACCCCAAAACAGTGAGTAATATTCCTTGAAACGGACCAGAATCGGCCAAGACTGTGAGTGTTGATGACTAACATGTAAGCGCAACTTGGGTTTCAACAACTATGGAAATCGCTTTGGGACCCCAAAATGGTAAGTAATAGTCCATGAAACTGGTCAGAATTGGCCAAAATCATGAGTGTTGATGACCGACACATAAACTCACCCCAAGGTTCGTCAATCGTGGAAATCACTTCCGGACCCCAAACCTGAGAAATAGTCCAAGAAAGGGGCCAGAATCAGCCCAAACTGCGAGTCTTGACGACCAACACGTAAGCACAACTTGGGGTTCGACAACCATGGAAATCGCTTTGGGACCCCAAAACGATGGGTAATAGTCCATGAAAGAGCCCAAAATCCGACAAACCTAGTATTATCGATGAACGAAACATAAACACACTCCGGGATTCGTCAATCATGGAAACCGCACAATCCCCAAATCAGTGAGTAATAGTCCATGAAACAGGCCAGAATCGACCAAAACTGGGATTGTTGATGACCGACACGTAAGCGCACCTTGGGGTTCAACAACCTTGGAAATCACTTTGGGACACCAAAACGGTGAGTTATAGTCCATGAAACGGGTCAGAATCGACAAAAACTGCTAGTGTTGACGACAGACACGTAAATGCACCGCGGGGTTCGTTAATCGTGGAAATCACTCTGGGACCACAAAATAGTGAGTAATAGTCGACGAAATGGGCTAGAATCGGCCAAAACTGTGACTGTTGATGACCGATACGTAAACGCATCTCAAGGTTCGTTAATCGTGGAAATCACTCTAGGACCCCAAAACAGTGAATATTAGTCCATGAAACGGGCCAAAATCGGACAAAACAGTGAGTGTTGATGACCGACACGTAAGCGCAACTTGGGGTCCAACAACATTGGAAATCGCTTCGGGGCCCCAAAACGGTAAGTAGTAGTCCACGAAACGGGTCAGAATTGGCCAAAATAGTGAGTGTTGACGACGGACACGTAAACGCACCCCAGGGATCGTCAATCGTGGAAATCGCTTTGGCACCCCAAAACGATGAGTAATAGTTCTCAAAGCGGACCAGAATCGGCAAAAATTGTAAGTCTTCATGACTGGGACGTAAAGGCACCCCGGGTTTCGTCAATCGTGGAAATCACTTCGGGACCCCAAAACTGAGTAATAGTCCAAGAAACGGGCCAGAATCGGCCCAAATTGTGAGTCTTGATGACCAACATGTAAGCACAGCTTGGGGTTCGACAACCATGGAAATCGTTTTGGGACCCAAAAACAGTGAGTAATAGTCCATGAAAAAGCCCAGAATCGGACAAACCTAGGATTATTAATGAAAGATACAGAAACTTACCCCTGGGTTTGTCAATCATGGAAATCGCTCAAGGACCCCAAAGCAGTGAATAATATTCCATTTAACGGGCCAGAATCGGCCAAAATTGTGATTGGTGATGACCGAAACGTAAGCGCACCTTGTGGTTCAACAACCAAGGAAATCGCTTTGGGACCCCAAAACGGTGAGTAATAGTCCACAAAACGGGTCAAAATGGACAAAAACCACAAGTGCTGATGACCGACATGAAAGCGCACCCCAGGGTTCGTTAATCGTGCAAATCACTCCGGGACCCGAAAACAATGAGCAATAGTCCATGAAACGGGCTAGAATCGGCCAAAACTGTGAGTGTTGATGACCGACACATAAACGCACCCTGGGGTTCGTTAATCATGGAAATCACTCCGGGGCCCCAAAACAGTGAGTAATAGTCCGTGAAACGGGCCAGAATCGGTCAAAACTGTGAGTGTTGATGACCGACACGTAAGCGCAACTTGGGGTTCAACAATTATAGAAATCGCTTCGAGACCCCAAAACGGTAAATAATAGTCCACAAAACGGGTCAGAATTGGCCGAAACTGTGAGTGTTGACGACCGACACATAACCGCACCCCGGGGATCGTCAATCTTGGAAATTGCTCTGGCAGCTCAAAACGATGAGTAATAGTGCTCGAAACGGAGACGATTCGACCAAAATCGCGAGTGTTGATGACCAACACGTAAATTCAAGCCGGGGTTCATCAATCGTGGAAATCACTTCGGGACCCCAAAACTGAAAAATAGTCCAAGAAACGGGCCAGAATCGGCCCTAACTGCGAGTCTTGACGACCAGCACGTAAGCACACCTTGGGGTTCGACAACCATGGAAATCGCTTTGGGACCCCAAAACAGTAAGTAATAGTCCATGAACGAGCCCAGAATCGGACAAACCTAGGATTATCAATGAACGATACATAAACGCACCCCGGGGTTCGTCAATCATGAAAACTGCACACGGACCGCAAATCAGTGAGTAATAGTCCATGAAACGCACTAGGATTGGCCAAAACTAGGATTGTTAATGACCGACACGTAAGCATACCTTGGGGTTCAAGAGGCGTGGAAATCATTTTGGGACCCCAAAACAGTGAGTAATAGTGCACGAAACGGGTCAGAATCGACAAAAACCGAGAGTGTTGATGACTGACAAGTAAATGCACCCTGGGTTTGTTAATCGTGGAAATCACTTTGGGACCAAAAAACAGTGAGTACTAGTCCACGAAACAGGCCAGAATCTGCCAAAACTGTGTGTGTTGATGACCGACACGTAAACACACCTCGAGGTTCGTTAATCCTGGAAATCAGTCCGGGACCCCAAAACAGTGAGTAATAGTCCATGAAACGGGCCCGAATCGGCCAAAACTATGAGTGCTGATGACCGACATGTCAGCGCAACTTGGGGTTCAACAACTATGGAAATCGCTTCGGGACCTCAAAACGTTAAGTAATAGTCCATGAAACGGGCCAGAATCGGCCAAAACTGTGAGTGTTGATGACCGATACGTAAACGCACCTCGGGGTTCATTAATCGTGAAATCACTCTAGGACCCCAAAACAGTGAGTAATAGTCCACGGAACGGGCCAGAATCGGCCAAAACTGTGAGTGTTGACAACGGACACATAAACGCACCTCGGGGATCGTCAATCGTGGAAATCGCTTCGAGACCCCAAAACAGTAAGTAATAGTCCACGAAACGGGTCAGAATTGGCCAAAATAGTGTGTTGACAACGGACACGTAAATGCACCTCGGGGATCGTCAATCGTGGAAATCGCGCTGCCACCCCAAAACGATGAGTAATAGTGCTCGAAACGGACCAGAATCGGCAAAAATTGTAAGTGTTCATGACCGACACGTAAAGGCACCCCGGAGTTCGTCAATCGTGGAAATCACTTCGGGACCCAAAAATAGAGTAATAGTCCAACAAACGGTCCAGAATCGGCCCAAATTGCGAGTTTTGATGACCAACACATAAACATACCTTGGGGTTCGATAACCATGGAAATCGTTTTGGGACCCCAAAACGGTGAGTAATAGTCCATGAAAGAGCCCAGTATCGGACAAACGTAGGATTATTAATGGACAATACATAAACTTACCCCGGGGCTCGTCAATTATGAAAATCTCTCAAGGACCCCAAATCAGTGAATAATAGTCCATTTAACGGGCCAGAATCGGCCAAAACTGTGATTGGTGATGACGGAGACATAAGCACACCTCGGGGTTCAACAACCAAGGAAATCGCTTTGCGACCCCAAAACGGTGAGTAATAGTCCACGAAACGGGTCAAAATCGAAAAAAACGTGAATGTTGATGACCGACACGAAAACGCACCCAGGGTTCGTTAATCGTGGAAATCACTCCGGAACCCAAAACAATGAGTAATAGTCCATGAAACGGGCTAGAATCGGCCAAAACTACGAGTGTTGATGACCGACACATAAACGCACCCCGTGGTTCGTTAATCGTGGAAATCACTCCGGGACCCCAAAAAAGTGAGTAATAGTTCGTGAAACTGGCCAGAATCGGTCAAAACTGTGAGTGTTGATGACCGACACGTAAGCGCATCTTGGGGTTCAACAACTATGGAAATCGCTTCGAGACCCCAAAACGGTAAATAATAGTCCAAAAAATGGGTCAGAATTGGCCGAAACTGTGAATGTTGATGACCGACACGTAAACGCATCCTGGGGTTCGTTAATCATGTAAATCACTCCGAGACACGAAAACAGTGAGTAATAGTCCATGAAACGGGCCAGAATCGGCCAAAACTGTGAGTGTTGATGACCGACATGTAAGTGCAACTTGGGGTTCAACAACTATGCAAATCGCTTCGGGACCCCAAAACTGAGTAATAGTCGAAGAAACGGGCCAGAATCGGCCCTAACTGCGAGTCTTGACGACCGACACGTAAGCAAACCTTGGTGTTCGACAACCATGGAAATCATTTTGGGATCCCAAAACGGTGAGTAATAGTCCATAAAAGAGCCCAGAATTAGACAAACCTTGGATTATTAATGAAGGATACATAAACGCACCCCGGGGTCCGTCAATCATGGAAATCACGCAAGGACCCCAAATCAGTGATTAATAGTCCACTTAACGGGCAGGGTCTGCCAAAATTGTGATTGTTCATGACCGACACGTAAGCGCAACTTGGGGTTCAACAACCATGGAAAACGCATCGGGACCTCAAAACGGTGATTAATAGTCCACAAAACGGGTCAGAATCGACAAAAAACGCGTGTGTTGATGACCGACATGTAAATGCACCCCGGGGTTTATTAATCGTGGAAATCACTTTGGGACCCCAAAACAGTGAGTAATAGTCCACGAAACGGACCAGAATCAGCAAAAACGGTGAGTGTTGATGACCGATACGTAAACGCACATCAAGGTTCGTTAATCGTGGAAATCACTCCGTGACCCCAAAATAGTGAGTAATAGTCCATGAAACGGGATAGAATCGGCTAAAACGGTGAGCGTTGATGACCTACATGTAAGCACAACTTTGGGTTCAACAACTATCAAAATCGCTTCGGGACCCTAGAATGGTAAGTAATAGTCCACGAAACGGGTCAGAATTGGCCAAAATAGTGAGTGTTGACGGACACGTAAACGCACCCCGGGGATCATCAATCGTGGAAATCGCTCTGGCAGCCCAAAACGGTGAGTAATAGTGCTCGAAACGGACCAGACTCGGCAAAAATTCTAAGTGTCCATGACCGACACGTTAAGGCACCCCGGGGTTCGTCAATCGTGGAAATCACTTCGGGACCCCGAAACTAAGTAATAGTCCAAGAAACGGTCCAGAATCAGCCCAAATTGCGAGTCTTGATGACCAACACGTAAGCATACCTTGGGGTTCGATAACCATCGAAATCGTTTTGGGACCCCAAAGCAGTGAGTAATAGTCCATGAAAGCGCCCAGTATCGGACAAACGTAGGATTATTAATGAACGGTACATAAACTTACCCCGGGGTTCATAAATTATGGAAATAGCTCAAGGACCCCAAATCGGTGAATAATAGTCCATTTAACGGGCCAGAATCGGCCAAAATTGTGATTGGTGATGACCGACACGTAAGCGCACCTTGGGGTTCAACAACCAAGGAAATCGCTTTGGGACCCCAAAACGGTGAGTAATAGTCCACGAAACGGGTCAAAATCGACAAAAACCGCGAATGCTGATGACCGACACGAAAGCGCATCCCAGGGTTCATTAATCGTGGAAATCACTCCGGGACACCAAAACAATGAGTAATAGTCCACGAAACAGGCTAGAATCGGCCAAAACTATGAGTGTTGATGACAGACACATAAACGCACCCCGGGTTCGTTAATCATGGAAATCACTCCGGGACCCCAAAACAGTGAGTAATAGTCCATGAAACGGGCTAGAATCGGCCAAAACTATGAGTGTTGATGACCGACACGTAAGCGCAACTTGGGGTTCAAGAACTATGGAAATTGCTTCGGGACCCCAAAACTGAGTAATAGTCGAAAAAACGGACCAGAATCGGCCCTAACTGCGAGTCTTGACGACCGACACGTAAGCATACCTTGGGGCTCGACAACCATGGAAATCATTTTGGGATCCCAAAACGGTGAGTAATAGTCCATAAAAGAGCCCAGAATCAGACAAACCTTGGATTATTAACGAAGGATACATAAACGCACTCCAGGATTCGTCAATCATGGAAACCGCACAAATCCCCAAATCAGTGACTAATAGTCCATGAAACAGGCCAGAATCGACCAAAACTGGGATTGTTGATGATCGACACGTAAGCGCACCTTGGGGTTCAACAACCATGGAAATCGCTTTGGGACCCCAAAATGGTGAGTAATAGTCCATGAAACGGGTCAGAATCGACAAAAACTGCTAGTGTTGATGAGAGACACGTAAATGCACCCCCGGGGTTCGTTAATCGTGGAAATCACTTTGGGACCCCAAAATATTGACTAATAGTCCACGAAACGGGCTAGAATAGGCCAACACTGTGAGTGTTGATGACCGATACGTAAACGCACCTCAAGGTTCGTTAATCGTGGAAATCACTCTAGGACCCAAAACAGTGAATATTAGTCCATGAAACGGGCCAGAATCGGAAAAAATAGTGAGTGTTGATGACCGACACGTAAGCGCAACTTGGGGTCCAACAACTATGGAAATCGCTTCGGGGCCCCAAAACGGTAAGTAGTAGCCCCCGAAACGGGTCAGAATTGGCCAAAATAGTGAGTGTTGACGACGGACACGTAAATGCACACCAGGGATCGTCAATCGTGGAAATCGCTTTGGCACCCCAAAACGATGAGTAATAGTGCTCAAAACGGACCAGAATCGGCAAAAATTGTAAGTCTTGATGACCGGCACGTAAAGGCACGCCGGGTTTCGTCAATCGTGGAAATCACTTTGGGACCCCAAAACTGAGTAATAGTCCAAGAAACGGGCCAGAATCGGCCTAAATTGCGAGTCTTGATGACCAACATGTAAGCACAGCTTGGGGTTCGACAACCATGGAAATCGTTTTGGGACCCAAAAACGGTGAGTAATAGTCCATGAAAGAGCCCAGAATCGGACAAACCTAGGATTATTAATGAAAGATACAGAAACTTACCCCAGGGTTCGTCAATCATGGAAATCGCTCAAGGACCCCAAATCATTGAATAATATTCCATTTAACGGACAGAATCGGCCAAAATTGTGATTGGCGATGACCGACACGTAAGCGCACCTTGGGGTTCAACAACCAAGGAAATCGCTTTGGCACCCCAAAACGGTGAGTAATAGTCCACGAAACGGGTCAAAATCGACAAAAACTGCGAGTGCTGATGACCGACATGAAAGCACACCCCAGGGTTCGTTAATCGTGCAAATCACTCCGAGACACCAAAACAATGAGTAATAGTCAATGAAACGGGCTAGAATCGGCCAAAACTGTGAGTGTTGATGACCAACACAAAAACGCACCCTGGGGTTCGTTAATCGTGGAAATCACTCCGGGGCCCCAAAACAGTGAGTAATAGTCCGTGAAACTGGCCAGAATCGGTCAAAACTGTGAGTGTTGATGACTGACACGTAAGCGCATCTTGGGGTTCAACAACTATGGAAATCGCTTCGAGACCCCAAAACGGTAAATAATAGTCCAAAAAATGGGTCAGAATTGGCCGAAACTGTGAATGTTGATGACCGACACGTAAACGCATCCTGGGGTTCGTTAATCATGTAAATCACTCCGAGACACGAAAACAGTGAGTAATAGTCCATGAAACGGGCCAGAATCGGCCAAAACTGTGAGTGTTGATGACCGACACGTAAACGCACCCCTGGGTTCCTTAATCATGGAAATCACTCCGAGACCCCAAAACAGTGAGTAATAGTCCGTGAAACGGGCCAGAATTGGCCACTTTGAGTGTTGATGACCGACACATAAATGCACCCCGGGTTCGTTAATCGTGGAAATAACTCCGAGACCTCAAAACAGTGAGTAATAGTCCATGAAACGGACCAGAATCGGCCAAAACTGTGAGAGTTGATGACCAACACGTAAGCGCAACTTGGGTTTCTAAAACTATGGAAATCGCTTTGGGACCCTAAAACGGTAAGTAATAGTCCATGAAACGGGTCAGAATTGGCCAAAACTCTGAGTGTTGACGACCGACACGTAAACGCACCCCCGGGATTGTCAATCGTGCAAATCATTCTGGTACCACAAAACGATGAGTCATAGTGCTCGAAACAGACACGATTCGGCCAAAATCGTGAGTGTTGATGACCGACACATAAACTCACCCCAAGGTTCGTCAATCTTGGAAATCACTTCCGGACCCCAAAACTGAGTAAAAGTCAAAGAAACGGGCCAGAATCAGCCCAAACTGCGAGTCTTGACGACCAGCACGTAAGCACATCTTGGGGTTCGACAACCATGGAAATCGCTTTGGGACCCCAAAACGGTGGGTAATAGTCCATGAAAGAGCCCAAAATCGGACAAACCTAGCATTATCGATGAAGAATACATAAACACACCCCGGGATTCGTCAATCATGGAAACCGCACAGGGACCCCAAATCAGTGAGTAATAGTCCATGAAACAGGCCAGAATCGGCCAAAACAGGGATTGTTCATGACCGACACGTAAGCGCACCTTGGGGTTCAACAACCATGGAAATCGCATTGGGACCCCAAAACGGTGAGTAATAGTCCATGAAACGTGTCAGAATTGAGAACGAATGCTAGAGTTGATGACCGATACGTAAATGCACCCCGGGGTTCGTTAATCATGGAAATGACTTTGGGACCCAAAATAGTGAGTAATAGTCCATGAAACGGGCCAGAATCGGCCAAATCTGTGAGTGTTGATGACCGATACGTAAATACAGCTCAAGGTTCGTTAATCGTGGAAATCACTCCAGGACCCAAAACAGTGAGTAATAGTCCATGAAACAGGCCAGAATCGGCCAAAACAGTGAGTGTTGATGATCGACACGTAAGCGCAACTTGGGGTTCAACAATTATGGAAATCGCTTCGGGACCCCAAAACTGTAAGTAATAGTCCACGAAACGGGTCAGAATTGGCCAAAATAGTGAGTGTTGAAGATGGACACGTAAATGCACCCCGTGGATCGTCAATCGTGGAAATCGCTCTGGCACCCCAAAACGTTGAGTAATAGTTCTCGAAACGGACCAGAATCGGCAAAAATTGTAAGTGTTCATGACCGACACGTAAAGGCACCCCGGGGTTCGTCAATCGTGGAAATCACTTCGGGACCCCAAAACTGAGTAATAGTCCAAGAAACGGGCCAGAATTGGCCCAAATTGCGAGTCTTGATGACCAACATGTTAGCATAGCTTGGGGATCGACAACCATGGAAATCGTTTTGGGACCCCAAAATGGTGAGTAATAGTCCATGAAAGAGGCCAGAATCGGACAAACCTAGGATTATTGATGAACGATACATAAACTTACCCCGGGGTTCGTCAATCATGGAATTCGCTCAAGGACCCCAAATCAATGAATAATAGTCCATTTAATGGGCTAGAATTGGCCAGAATTGTGATTGGTGATGACCTTCACGTAAGCGCACCTTGGGGTTCAACAACCAATGAAATCACTTTGGGACCCCAAAACGGTAAGTAATAGTCCACGAAACTGGCCAGAATCGGCCAGAATTGTGAGTGTTGATGACCGACATGTAAACGCACCCCGGGGTTCCTTAATCGTGGAATTCACTCTGAGAACCCAAAACAGTGAGTAATAGTCTACGAAACGGGCCAGAATTGGCCACTTTGAGTGTTGATGACCGACACGTAAATGTACCTCGGGGTTCGTTAATCGTGGAAATCACTCCGGGACCCCAAAACAGTGAGTAATATTCCTTGAAACGGACCAGAATCGTTCAAGACTGTGAGTGTTGATGACTAACATGTAAGCGCAACTTGGGTTTCAACAACTATGGAAATCGCTTTGGGACCCCAAAATGGTAAGTAATAGTCCATGAAACTGGTCAGAATTGGCCAAAATCATGAGTGTTGATGACCGACACATAAACTCACCCCAAGGTTCGTCAATCGTGGAAATCACTTCCGGACCCCAAAACTGAGAAATAATCCAAGAAAGGGGCCAGAATCAGCCCAAATTGCGAGTCTTGACGACCAACACGTAAGCACAACTTGGGGTTCGACAACCATGGAAATCGCTTTGGGACCCCAAAACGATGGGTAATAGTCCATGAAAGAGCCCAAAATCCGACAAACCTAGTATTATCGATGAACGAAACATAAACACACTCCGGGATTCGTCAATCATGGAAACCGCACAAATCCCCAAATCAGTGAGTAATAGTCGATGAAACAGGCCAGAATCGACCAAAACTGGGATTGTTGATGACCGACACGTAAGCGCACCTTGGGGTTCAACAACCTTGGAAATCACTTTGGGACACCAAAATGGTGAGTTATAGTCCATGAAACGGGTCAGAATCGACAAAAACTGCTTGTGTTGACGACAGACACGTAAATGCACCGCGGGGTTCGTTAATCGTGGAAATCACTTTGGGACCACAAAATAGTGAGTAATAGTCGACGAAATGGGCTAGAATCGGCCAAAACTATGACTGTTGATGACCGATACGTAAACGCATCTCAAGGTTCGTTAATCGTGGAAATCACTCTAGGACCCCAAAACAGTGAATATTAGTCCATGAAACGGGCCAGAATCGGACAAAATAGTGAGTGTTGATGACCGACACGTAAGCGCAACTTGGGGTCCAACAACTATGGAAATCGCTTCGGGGCCCCAAAACGGTAAGTAGTAGTCCACGAAACGGGTCAGAATTGGCCAAAATAGTGAGTGTTGACGACGGACACGTAAACGCACCCCAGGGATCGTCAATCGTGGAAATCGCTTTGGCACCCCAAAACGATGA
Organism: Triticum dicoccoides; assembly: GCF_002162155.2. Classification (NCBI taxonomy): domain Eukaryota; kingdom Viridiplantae; phylum Streptophyta; class Magnoliopsida; order Poales; family Poaceae; genus Triticum; species Triticum dicoccoides. Next base: position 1,571,014 of record NC_041387.1, on the reverse strand, counting down.
GTAATAGTGCTCAAAACGGACCAGAATCGGCAAAAATTGTAAGTCTTCATGACTGGGACGTAAAGGCACCCCGGGTTTCGTCAATCGTGGAAATCACTTCGGGACCCCAAAACTGAGTAATAGTCCAAGAAACGGGCCAGAATTGGCCCAAATTGTGAGTCTTGATGACCAACATGTAAGCACAGCTTGGGGTTCGACAACCATGGAAATCGTTTTGGGACCCAAAAACAGTGAGTAATAGTCCATAAAAAGCCCAGAATCGGACAAACCTAGGATTATTAATGAAAGATACAGAAACTTACCCCTGGGTTTGTCAATCATGGAAATCGCTCAAGGACCCCAAAGCAGTGAATAATATTCCATTTAACGGGCCAGAATCGGCCAAAATTGTGATTGGTGATGACCGAAACGTAAGCGCACCTTGTGGTTCAACAACCAAGGAAATCGCTTTGGGACCCCAAAACGGTGAATAATAGTCCACGAAACGGGTCAAAATCGACAAAAACCACAAGTGCTGATGACCGACATGAAAGCGCACCCCAGGGTTCGTTAATCGTGCAAATCACTCCGGGACCCGAAAACAATGAGTAATAGTCCATGAACCGGGCTAGAATCGGCCAAAACTGTGAGTGTTGATGACCGACACATAAACGCACGCTGGGGTTCGTTAATCATGGAAATCACTCCGGGGCCCCAAAACAGTGAGTAATAGTCCGTGAAACGGGCCAGAATCGGTCAAAACTGTGAGTGTTGATGACCGACACGTAAGCGCAACTTGGGGTTCAACAATTATGGAAATCGCTTCGAGACCCCAAAACGGTAAATAATAGTCCACAAAACGGGTCAGAATTGGCCGAAACTGTGTTTGTTGACGACCGACACATAACCGCACCCCGGGGATCGTCAATCTTGGAAATTGCTCTGGCAGCTCAAAACGATGAGTAATAGTGCTCGAAACGGAGACGATTCGACCAAAATCGCGAGTGTTGATGACCAACACGTAAATTCAAGCCGGGGTTCATCAATCGTGGAAATCACTTCGGGACCCCAAAACTGAAAAATAGTCCAAGAAACGGGCCAGAATCGGCCCTAACTGCGAGTCTTGACGACCAGCACGTAAGCACACCTTGGGGTTCGACAACCATGGAAATCGCTTTGGGACCCCAAAACAGTAAGTAATAGTCCATGAACGAGCCCAGAATCGGAAAACCTAGGATTATCAATGAACGATACATAAACGCACCCCGGGGTTCGTCAATCATGAAAACTGCACACGGACCGCAAATCAGTGAGTAATAGTCCATGAAACGCACTAGGATTGGCCAAAACTAGGATTGTTAATGACCGACACGTAAGCATACCTTGGGGTTCAACAAGCATGGAAATCATTTTGGGACCCCAAAACAGTGAGTAATAGTGCACGAAACGGGTCAGAATCGACAAAAACCGAGAGTGTTGATAACTGACAAGTAAATGCACCCTGGGTTTGTTAATCGTGGAAATCACTTTGGGACCAGAAAACAGTGAGTACTAGTCCACGAAACAGGCCAGAATCTACCAAAACTGTGTGTGTTGATGACCGACACGTAAACACACCTCGAGGTTCGTTAATCCTGGAAATCAGTCCGGGACCCCAAAACAGTGAGTAATAGTCCATGAAACGGGCCAGAATCGGCCAAAACTATGAGTGCTGATGACCGACATGTCAGCGCAACTTGGGGTTCAACAACTATGGAAATCGCTTCGGGACCTCAAAACGTTAAGTAATAGTCCATGAAACGGGCCAGAATCGGCCAAAACTGTGAGTGTTGATGACCGATACGTAAACGCACCTCGGGGTTCATTAATCGTGAAATCACTCTAGGACCCCAAAACAGTGAGTAATAGTCCACGGAACGGGCCAGAATCGGCCAAAACTGTGAGTGTTGACAACGGACACATAAACGCACCTCGGGGATCGTCAATCGTGGAAATCGCTTCGAGACCCCAAAACGGTAAGTAATAGTCCACAAGACGGGTCAGAATTGGCCAAAATAGTGTGTTGACAACGGACACGTAAATGCACCTCGGGGATCGTCAATCGTGGAAATCGCGCTGCCACCCCAAAACGATGAGTAATAGTGCTCGAAACGGACCAGAATCGGCAAAAATTGTAAGTGTTCATGACCGACACGTAAAAGCACCCCGGGGTTCGTCAATCGTGGAAATCACTTCGGGACCCAAAAATAGAGTAATAGTCCAACAAACGGTCCAAAATCGGCCCAAATTGCGAGTTTTGATGACCAACACGTAAACATACCTTGGGGTTCGATAACCATGGAAATCATTTTGGGACCCCAAAACGGTGAGTAATAGTCCATGAAAGAGCCCAGTATCGGACAAACGTAGGATTATTAATGAACAATACATAAACTTGCCCCGGGGCTCGTCAATTATGGAAATCGCTCAAGGACCCCAAATCAGTGAATAATAGTCCATTTAATGGGCCAGAATCGGCCAAAACTGTGATTGGTGATGACCGAGACATAAGCACACCTCGGGGTTCAACAACGAAGGAAATCGCTTTGGGACCCCAAAACGGTGAGTAATAGTCCACGAAACGGGTCAAAATCGAAAAAAAACGTGAATGTTGATGACCGACACGAAAACGCACCCCAGGGTTCGTTAATCGTGGAAATCACTCCGGAACCCAAAACAATGAGTAATAGTCCATGAAACGGGCTAGAATCGGCCAAAACTACGAGTGTTGATGACCGACACATAAACGCACCCCGTGGTTCCTTAATCGTGGAAATCACTCCGGGACCCCAAAAAAGTGAGTAATAGTCCATGAAACGGGCCAGAATCGGCCAAAACTGTGAGTGTTGATGACCGACATGTAAGTGCAACTTGGGGTTCAACAACTATGCAAATCGCTTCGGGACCCCAAAACTGAGTAATAGTCGAAGAAACGGGCCAGAATCGGCCCTAACTGCGAGTCTTGACGACCGACACGTAAGCAAACCTTGGGGTTCGACAACCATGGAAATCATTTTGGGATCCCAAAACGGTGAGTAATAGTCCATAAAAGAGCCCAGAATTAGACAAACCTTGGATTATTAATGAAGGATACATAAACGCACCCCGGGGTCCGTCAATCATGGAAATCACGCAAGGACCCCAAATCGGTGATTAATAGTCCACTTAACGGGCAGGGTCTGCCAAAATTGTGATTGTTCATGACCGACACGTAAGCGCAACTTGGGGTTCAACAACCATGGAAAACGCATCGGGACCCCAAAACGGTGATTAATAGTCCACGAAACGGGTCAGAATCGACAAAAAACGCGTGTGTTGATGACCGACATGTAAATGCACCCCGGGGTTTATTAATCGTGGAAATCACTTTGGGACCCCAAAACAGTGAGTAATAGTCCAGGAAACGGACCAGAATCGGCAAAAACGGTGAGTGTTGATGACCGATACGTAAACGCACATCAAGGTTCGTTAATCGTGGAAATCACTCCGTGACCCCAAAATAGTGAGTAATAGTCCATGAAACGGGATAGAATCGCCTAAAACGGTGAGCGTTGATGACCTACATGTAAGCACAACTTTGGGTTCAACAACTATCAAAATCGCTTCGGGACCCTAGAATGGTAAGTAATAGTCCACGAAACGGGTCAGAATTGGCCAAAATAGTGAGTGTTGACGGACACGTAAACGCACCCCGGGGATCATCAATCGTGGAAATCGCTCTGGCAGCCCAAAACGGTGAGTAATAGTGCTCGAAACGGACCAGACTCGGCAAAAATTGTAAGTGTCCATGACCGACACGTTAAGGCACCCCGGGGTTCGTCAATCGTGGAAATCACTTCGGGACCCCGAAACTAAGTAATAGTCCAAGAAACGGTCCAGAATCAGCCCAAATTGCGAGTCTTGATGACCAACACGTAAGCATACCTTGGGGTTCGATAACCATGGAAATCATTTTGGGACCCCAAAGCGGTGAGTAATAGTCCATGAAAGAGCCCAGTATCGGACAAACGTAGGATTATTAATGAACGGTACATAAACTTACCCCGGGGTTCATCAATTATGGAAATAGCTCAAGGACCCCAAATCGGTGAATAATAGTCCATTTAACGGGCCAGAATCGGCCAAAATTGTGATTGGTGATGACCGACACGTAAGCGCACCTCGGGGTTCAACAACCAAGGAAATCGCTTTGGGACCCCAAAACGGTGAGTTGTCCACGAAACGGGTCAAAATCGACAAAAACCGCGAATGCTGATGACCGACAGGAAAGCGCATCCCAGGGTTCATTAATCGTGGAAATCACCCCGGGACACCAAAACAATGAGTAATAGTCCACGAAACGGGCTAGAATCGGCCAAAACTATGAGTGTTGATGACAGACACATAAACGCACCCCGAGTTCGTTAATCATGGAAATCACTCCGGGACCCCAAAACAGTGAGTAATAGTCCATGAAACGGGCCAGAATCGGCCAAAACTATGAGTGTTGATGACCGACACGTAAGCGCAACTTGGGGTTCAAGAACTATGGAAATTGCTTCGGGACCCCAAAACTGAGTAATAGTCGAAAAAACGGGCCAGAATCGGCCCTAACTGCGAGTCTTGACGACCGACACGTAAGCATACCTTGGGGCTCGACAACCATGGAAATCATTTTGGGATCCCAAAACGGTGAGTAATAGTCCATAAAAGAGCCCAGAATCAGACAAACCTTGGATTATTAACGAAGGATACATAAACGCACCCCGGGGTTCGTCAATCATGGAAATCGCGCAAGGACCCAAATCAGTGATTAATAGTCCACTTAACGGGCAGGATCTGCCAAAATTGTGATTGTTCATGACCGACACGTAAGCGTAACTTGGGGTTCAACAACCATGGAAAACGCATCGGGAGCCCAAAACGGTGATTAATAGTCCACGAAACGGGTCAGAATCGACAAAAAACGCGTGTGTTGATGACCAACATGTAAATGCATCCCGGGGTTCATTAATCGTGGAAATCACTTTGGGACCCCAAAACAGTGAGTAATATTCCACGAAACGGACCAGAATCGGCAAAAACTGTGAGTGTTGATGACCGATACGTAAACGCACATCAAGGTTCGTTAATCGTGGAAATCACTCCGTGACCCCAAAACAGTGAGTAATAGTCCATGAAACGGGATAGAATCGGCTAAAATGATGAGCGTTGATGACCGACACGTAAGCACAACTTTGGGTTCAACAACTATCGAAATCGCTTCGGGACCCTAGAATGGTAAGTAATAGTCCACGAAACGGGTCAGAATTGGCCAAAATAGTGAGTGTTGACGACGGACACGTAAACGCACCCCGGGGATCATCAATCGTGGAAATCGCTCTGGCACCCCAAAACAGTGAGTAATAGTGCTCGAAACGGACCAGACTCGGCAAAAATTGTAAGTGTCCATGACCGACACGTTAAGGCACCCCGGGGTTCGTCAATCGTGGAAATCACTTCGGGACCCCAAAACTGAGTAATAGTCCAAGAAACGATCCAGAATCAGCCCAAATTGCGAGTCTTGATGACCAACACGTAAGCATACCTTGGGGTTCGATAACCATGGAAATCGTTTTGGGACCCCAAAACGGTGAGTAATAGCCCATGAAAGAGCCCAGTATCGGACAAACGTTGGATTATTAATGAACGATACATAAACTTACCCCGGGGGTTCGTCAATTATGGAAATCGCTCAAGGACCCCAAATCGGTGAATAATAGTCCATTTAACGGGCCAGAATCGGCCAAAATTGTGATTGGTGATGACCGACACGTAAGCGCACCTTGGGGTTCAACAACCAAGGAAATCGCTTTGGGACCCCAAAACGGTGAGTAATAGTCCACGAAACGGGTCAAAATCGACAAAAACCGCGAATGCTGATGACCGACACGAAAGCGCATACCAGGGTTAATTAATCGTGGAAATCACTCCGGGACCCCAAAACAATGAGTAATAGTCCACGAAACGGGCTAGAATCGGCCAAAACTATGAGTGTTGATGACCGACACATAAACGCACCCCGGGTTCGTTAATCATGGAAATCACTCCGGGACCCCAAAACAGTGAGTAATAGTCCATGAAACGGGCCAGAATCGGCCAAAACTATGAGTGTTGATGACCGACACGTAAGCGCAACTTGGGGTTCAAGAACTATGGAAATTGCTTCGGGACCCCAAAACTGAGTAATAGTCGAAAAAACGGGTCAGAATCGGCCCTAACTGCGAGTCTTGACGACCGACACGTAAGCATACCTTGGGGCTCGACAACCATGGAAATCATTTTGGGACCCCAAAACGGTGAGTAATAGTCCATAAAAGAGCCTAGAATAAGACAAACCTTGGATTATTAACGAAGGATACATAAACGCACCCCGGGGTTCGTCAATCATGGAAATCGCGCAGGGAACCCAAATCAGTGATTAATAGTCCACTTAACGGGCAGGATCTGCCAAAATTGTGATTGTTCATGACCGACATGTAAGCGTAACTTGGGGTTCAGCAACCATGGAAAACGCATCGGGACCCCAAAACGGTGATTAATAGTCCACGAAACGGGTTAGAATCGACAAAAAACGCGTGTGTTGATGACCAACATGTAAATGCACCCCGGGGTTCATTAATCGTGGAAATCACTTTGGGACCCCAAAACAGTGAGTAATATTCCACGAAACGGACCAGAATCGGCAAAAACTGTGAGTGTTGATGACCGATACGTAAACGCACATCAAGGTTCGTTAATCGTGGAAATCACTCCGTGACCCCAAAACAGTGAGTAATAGTCCATGAAACGGGATAGAATCGGCTAAAATGATGAGCGTTGATGACCGACACGTAAGCACAACTTTGGGTTCAACAACTATCGAAATCGCTTTGGGACCCTAGAATGGTAAGTAATAGTCCACGAAACGGGTCAGAATTGGCCAAAATAGTGAGTGTTGACGACGGATACGTAAACGCACCCCGGGGATCATCAATCGTGGAAATCGCTCTGGCACCCCAAAACAGTGAGTAATAGTGCTCAAAACGGACCAGACTCGGCAAAAATTGTAAGTGTCCATGACCGACACGTTAAGGCACCCCGGGGTTCGTCAATCATGGAAATTACTTCGGGACCCCGAAACTGAGTAATAGTCCAAGAAACGGTCCAGAATCAGCCCAAATTGCGAGTCTTGATGACCAACACGTAAGCATACCTTGGGGTTCGATAACCATGGAAATCGTTTTGGGACCCCAAAACGGTGAGTAATAGCCCATGAAAGAGCCCAGTATCGGACAAACGTTGGATTATTAATGAACGATACATAAACTTACCCCGGGGGTTTATCAATTATGGAAATCGCTCAAGGACCTCAAATCGGTGAATAATAGTCCATTTAACGGGCCAGAATCGGCCAAAATTGTGATTGGTGATGACCGACACGTAAGCGCACCTTGGGGTTCAACAACCAAGGAAATCGCTTTGGGACCCCAAAACGGTGAGTAATAGTCCACGAAACGGGTCAAAATCGACAAAAACCGCGAATGCTGATGACCGACACGAAAGTGCATCCCAGGGTTCATTAATCGTGGAAATCACTTGGGGACCCCAAAACAATGAGTAATAGTCCACGAAACGGGCTAGAATCGGCCAAAACTATGAGTGTTGATGACCGACACATAAACGCACCCCGGGTTCGTTAATCGTGGAAATCACTCCGGGACCCTAAAACAGTGAGTAATAGTCCATGAAACGGGCCAGAATCGGCCAAAACTATGAGTGTTGATGACCGACACGTAAGCGCAACTTGGGGTTCAAGAACTATGGAAATTGCTTTGGGACCCCAAAACTGAGTAATAGTCGAAAAAACGGGCCAGAATCGGCCCTAACTGCGAGTCTTGACGACCGACACGTAAGCATACCTTGGGGCTCGACAACCATGGAAATCATTTTGGGATCCCAAAACGGTGACTAATATTCCATAAAAGAGCCCAGAATCAGACAAACCTTGGATTATTAACGAAGGATACATAAACGCACCCCGGGGTTCGTCAATCATGGAAATCGCGCAGGGACCCCAAATCAGTGATTAATAGTCCACTTAACGGGCAGGATCTGCCAAAATTGTGATTGTTCATGACCGACACGTAAGCGTAACTTGGGGTTCAGCAACCATGGAAAACGCATCGGGACCCCAAAACGGTGATTAATAGTCCACGAAACGGGTCAGAATCGACAAAAAACGCGTGTGTTGATGACCAACATGTAAATGCACCCCGGGGTTCATTAATCGTGGAAATCACTTTGGGACCCCAAAACAGTGAGTAATAGTCCACGAAACGGACCAGAATCGGCAAAAACTGTGAGTGTTGATGACCGATACGTAAACACACATCAAGGTTCGTTAATCGTGGAAATCACTCCGTGACCCCAAAATAGTGAGTAATAGTCCATGAAACGGGATAGAATCGGCTAAAACGATGAGCGTTGATGACCGACACGTAAGCACAACTTTGGGTTCAACAACTATCGAAATCGCTTCGGGACCCTAGAATGGTAAGTAATAGTCCACGAAACGGGTCAGAATTGGCCAAAATAGTGAGTGTTGACGACGGACACGTAAACGCACCCCGGGGATCATCAATCGTGGAAATCGCTCTGGCACCCCAAAACGGTGAGTAATAGTGCTCGAAACGGACCAGACTCGGCAAAAATTGTAAGTGTCCATGACCGACACGTTAAGGCACCCCGGGGTTCGTCAATCGTGGAAATCACTTCGGGACCCCAAAACTGAGTAATAGTCCAAGAAACGGTCCAGAATCAGCCCAAATTGCGAGTCTTGATGACCAACACGTAAGCATACCTTGGGGTTCGATAAGCATGGAAATCATTTTGGGACCCCAAAACAGTGAGTAATAGTCCATGAAAGAGCCCAGTATCGGACAAACGTAGGATTATTAATGAACGATACATAAACTTACCCCGGGGGTTCGTCAATTATGGAAATCGCTCAAGGACCCCAAATCGGTGAATAATAGTCCATTTAACGGGCCAGAATCGGCCAAAATTGTGATTGGTGATGACCGACACGTAAGCGCACCTTGGGGTTCAACAACCAAGGAAATCGCTTTGGGACCCCAAAACGGTGAGTAATAGTCCATGAAACGGGTCAAAATCGACAAAAACCGCGAATGCTGATGACCGACATGAAAGCGCATCCCAGGGTTCATTGATCGTGGAAATCACTCCGGGACACCAAAACAATGAGTAATAGTCCACGAAACGGGCTAGAATCGGCCAAAACTATGAGTGTTGATGACCGACACATAAACGCACCCCAGGTTCGTTAATCATGGAAATCACTCCGGGACCCCAAAACAGTGAGTAATAGTCCATGAAACAGGCCAGAATCGGCCAAAACTATGAGTGTTGATGACGACACGTAAGCGCAACTTGGGGTTCAAGAACTATGGAAATTGCTTCGGGACCCCAAAACTGAGTAATAGTCGAAAAAACGGGCCAGAATCGGCCCTAACTGCGAGTCTTGACGACCGACACGTAAGCATACCTTGGGGCTCGACAACCATGGAAATCATTTTGGGATCCCAAAATGGTGAGTAATAGTCCATAAAAGAGCCCAGAATCAGACAAACCTTGGATTATTAACGAAGGATACATAAACGCACCCCGGGGTTCGTCATTCATGGAAATCGCGCAGGGACCCCAAATTAGTGATTAATAGTCCACTTAACGGGCAGGATCTGCCAAAATTGTGATTGTTCATGACCGACACGTAAGCGTAACTTGGGGTTCAACAACCATGGAAAACGCACCGGGACCCCAAAACGGTGATTAATAGTCCACGAAACGGGTCAGAATCGACAAAAAACGCGTGTGTTGATGACCAACATGTAAATGCACCCCGGGGTTCATTAATCGTGGAAATCACTTTGGGACCCCAAAACAGTGAGTAATAGTCCACGAAACGGACCAGAATCGGCAAAAACTGTGAGTGTTGATGACCGATACGTAAACGCACATCAAGGTTCGTTAATCGTGGAAATCACTCCATGGCCCCAAAATAGTGAGTAATAGTCCATGAAACGGGATAGAATCGGCTAAAACGGTGAGCGTTGATGACCGACACGTAAGCACAACTTTGGGTTCAACAACTATCGAAATCGCTTCGGGACCCTAGAATGGTAAGTAATAGTCCACGAAACGGGTTAGAATTGGCCAAAATAGTGAGTGTTGACGACGGACACGTAAACGCACCCCAGGGATCATCAATCTTGGAAATCGCTCTGGCACCCCAAAACGGTGAGTAGTAGTGCTCGAAACGGACCAGACTCGGCAAAAATTGTAAGTGTCCATGACCGACACGTTAAGGCACCCCGGGGTTCGTCAATCGTGGAAATCACTTCGGGACCCCAAAACTGAGTAATAGTCCAAGAAACGGTCCAGAATCAGCCCAAATTGCGAGTCTTGATGACCAACACGTAAGCATACCTTGGGGTTCGATAAGCATGGAAATCGTTTTGGGACCCCAAAACAGTGAGTAATAGTCCATGAAAGAGCCCAGTATCGGACAAACGTAGGATTATTAATGAACGATACATAAACTTACCCCGGGGGTTCGTCAATTATGGAAATCGCTCAAGGACCCCAAATCGGTGAATAATAGTCCATTTAACGGGCCAGAATCGGCCAAAATTGTGATTGGTGATGACCGACACGTAAGCGCACCTTGGGGTTCAACAACCAAGGAAATCGCTTTGGGACCCCAAAACGGTGAGTAATAGTCCATGAAACGGGTCAAAATCGACAAAAACCGCGAATGCTGATGACCGACATGAAAGCGCATCCCAGGTTTCATTAATCGTGGAAATCACTCCGGGACACCAAAACAATGAGTAATAGTCCACGAAACGGGCTAGAATCGGCCAAAACTATGAGTGTTGATGACCGACACATAAACGCACCCCAGGTTCGTTAATAATGGAAATCACTCCGGGACCCCAAAACAGTGAGTAATAGTCCATGAAACAGGCCAGAATCGGCCAAAACTATGAGTGTTGATGACCGACACGTAAGCGCAACTTGGGGTTCAAGAACTATGGAAATTGCTTCGGGACCCCAAAACTGAGTAATAGTCGAAAAAACGGGCCAGAATCGGCCCTAACTGCGAGTCTTGACGACCGACACGTAAGCATACCTTGGGGCTCGACAACCATGGAATTCATTTTGGGATCCCAAAACGGTGAGTAATAGTCCATAAAAGAGCCCAGAATCAGACAAACCTTGGATTATTAACGAAGGATACATAAACGCACCCCGGGGTTCGTCATTCATGGAAATCGCGTAGGGACCCCAAATCAGTGACTAATAGTCCACTTAACGGGCAGGATCTGCCAAAATTGTGATTGTTCATGACCGACACGTAAGCGTAACTTGGGGTTCAACAACCATGGAAAACGCATCGGGACCCCAAAACGGTGATTAATAGTCCACGAAACGGGTCAGAATCGACAAAAAACGCGTGTGTTGATGACCAACATGTAAATGCACCCCGGGGTTCATTAATCGTGGAAATCACTTTGGGACCCCAAAACAGTGAGTAATAGTCCATGAAACGGACCAGAATCGGCAAAAACTGTGAGTGTTGATGACCGATACGTAAACGCACATCAAGGTTCGTTAATCGTGGAAATCACTCCATGGCCCCAAAATAGTGAGTAATAGTCCATGAAACGGGATAGAATCGGCTAAAACGGTGAGCGTTGATGACCGACACGTAAGCACAACTTTGGGTTCAACAACTATCGAAATCGCTTCGGGACCCTAGAATGGTAAGTAATAGTCCACAAAACGGGTTAGAATTGGCCAAAATAGTGAGTGTTGACGACGGACACGTAAACGCACCCCGGGGATCATCAATCGTGGAAATCGCTCTGGCACCCCAAAACGGTGAGTAGTAGTGCTCGAAACGGACCAGACTCGGCAAAAATTGTAAGTGTCCATGACCGACACGTTAAGGCACCCCGGGGTTCGTCAATCGTGGAAATCACTTCGGGACCCCGAATCTGAGTAATAGTCCAAGAAACGGTCCAGAATCAGCCCAAATTGCGAGTCTTGATGACCAACACGTAAGCATACCTTGGGGTTCGATAACCATGGGAATCGTTTTGGGACCCCAAAACGGTGAGTAATAGTCCATGAAAGAGCCCAGTATCGGACAAACATTGGATTATTAATGAACGATACATAAACTTACCCCGGGGGTTCGTCAATTATGGAAATCGCTCAAGGACCCCAAATCGGTGAATAATAGTCCATTTAACGGGCCAGAATCGGCCAAAATTGTGATTGGTGATGACCAACACGTAAGCACACCTTGGGGTTCAACAACCAAGGAAATCGCTTTGGGACCCCAAAACGGTGAGTAATAGTCCACGAAACGGGTCAAAATCGACAAAAACCGCGAATGCTGATGACCGACACGAAAGCGCATCCCGGGTTTCATTAATCGAGGAAATCACTCCGGGACACCAAAACAATGAGTAATAGTCCACGAAACGGGCTAGAATCGGCCAAAACTATGAGTGTTGATGACCGACACATAAACGCACCCCGGGTTCGTTAATCATGGAAATCACTCCGGGACCCCAAAACAGTGAGTAATAGTCCATGAAACGGGCCAGAATCGGCCAAAACTGTGAGTGTTGATGACCGACACGTAAGCGCAACTTGGGGTTCAAGAACTATGGAAATTGCTTCGGGACCTCAAAACTGAGTAATAGTCGAAAAAACGGGCCAAAATCGGCCCTAACTGCGAGTCTTGACGACCGACACGTAAGCATACCTTGGGGCTCGACAACCATGGAAATCATTTTGGGATCCCAAAACGGTGAGTAATAGTCCATAAAAGAGCCCAGAATCAGAAAAACCTTGGATTATTAACGAAGGATACATAAACGCACCCCGGGGTTCGTCAATCATGGAAATCGCGCAAGGACCCCAAATCAGTGATTAATAGTCCACTTAACGGGCAGGATCTGCCAAAATTGTGATTGTTCATGACCGACGCGTAAGCATAACTTGGGGTCCAACAACCATGGAAAACGCATCGGGACCCCAAAACGGTGATTAATAGTCCACGAAACGGGTCAGAATTGACAAAAAACGCGTGTGTTGATGACCAACATGTAAATGCACCCCGGGGTTCATTAATCGTGGAAATCACTTTGGGACCCCAAAACAGTGAGTTATAGTCCACGAAGCGGACCAGAATCGGCAAAAACTGTGAGTGTTGATGACCGATACGTAAACGCACATCAAGGTTCGTTAATCGTGGAAATCACTCTGTGACCCCAAAACAGTGAGTAATAGTCCATGAAACGGGATAGAAACGGCTAAAACGATGAGCGTTGATGACCGACAGGTAAGCACAACTTTGGGTTCAACAACTATCAAAATCGCTTCGGGACCCTAGAATGGTAAGTAATAGTCCACGAAACGGGTCAGAATTGGCCAAAATAGTGAGTGTTGACGACGGACACGTAAACGCACCCCGGGGATCATCAATCGTGGAAATCGCTCTGGCACCCCAAAACGGTGAGTAATAGTGCTCGAAACGGACCAGACTCGGCAAAAATTGTAAGTGTCCATGACCGACACGTTAAGGCACCCCGGGGTTCGTCAATCGTGGAAATCACTTCGGGACCCCGAAACTGAGTAATAGTCCAAGAAACGGTCCAGAATCAGCCCAAATTGCGAGTCTTGATGACCAACACGTAAGCATACCTTGGGGTTAGATAACCATGGAAATTGTTTTGGGACCCCAAAACGGTGAGTAATAGTCCATGAAAGAGCCCAGTATCGGACAAACGTAGGATTATTAATGAACGATACATAAACTTACCCCGGGGGTTCGTCAATTATGGAAATCGCTCAAGGACCCCAAATCGGTGAATAATAGTCCATTTAACGGGCCAAAATCGGCCAAAATTGTGATTGGTGATGACCGACATGTAAGCGCACCTTGGGGTTCAACAACCAAGGAAATCGCTTTGGGACCCCAAAACGGTGAGTAATAGTCCACGAAACGGGTCAAAATCGACAAAAACCATGAATGCTGATGACCGACACGAAAGCGCATCCCAGGGTTCATTAATCGTGGAAATCACTCGGGGACCCCAAAACAATGAGTAATAGTCCACGAAACGTGCTAGAATCGGCCAAAACTATGAGTGTTGATGACCGACACATAAACGCACCCCGGGTTCGTTAATCATGGAAATCACTCCGGGACCCCAAAACAGTGAGTAATAGTCCATGAAACGGGCCAGAATCGGCCAAAACTATGAGTGTTGATGACCGACACGTAAGCGCAACTTGGGGTTCAAGAACTATGGAAATTGCTTCGGGACCCCAAAACTCAGTAATAGTCGAAAAAACGGGCCAGAATCGGCCCTAACTGCGAGTCTTGACGACCGACACGTAAGCATACCTTGGGGCTCGACAACCATGGAAATCATTTTGCGATCCCAAAACGGTGAGTAATAGTCCATAAAAGAGCCCAGAATCAGACAAACCTTGGATTATTAACGAAGGATACATAAACGCACCCCGGGGTTCGCCAATCATGGAAATCGCGCAGGGACCCCCAATCAGTGATTAATAGTCCACTTAACGGGCAGGATCTGCCAAAATTGTGATTGTTCATGACCGACACGTAAGCGTAACTTGGGGTTCAATAACCATGGAAAACGCATCGGGACCCCAAAACGGTGATTAATAGTCCACGAAACGGGTCAGAATCGACAAAAAACGCGTGTGTTGATGACCAACATGTAAATGCACCCCGGGGTTCATTAATCGTGGAAATCACTTTGGGACCCCAAAACAGTGAGTAATAGTCCACGAAACGGGCTAGAATCGGCCAAAACTATGAGTGTTGATGACCGACACATAAACGCACCCCGGGTTCGTTAATCATGGAAATCACTCTCGGACCCCAAAACAGTGAGTAATAGTCCATGAAACGGGCCAGAATCGGCCAAAACTGTGAGTGTTGATGACCGACACGTAAGCGCAACTTGGGGTTCAAGAACTATGGAAATTGCTTCGGGACCCCAAAACTGAGTAATAGTCGAAAAAACGGGCCAGAATCGGCCCTAACTGCGAGTCTTGACGACCGACACGTAAGCATACCTTGGGGCTCGACAACCATGGAAATCATTTTGGGATCCCAAAACGGTGAGTAATAGTCCATAAAAGAGCCCAGAATCAGACAAACCTTGGATTATTAACGAAGGATACATAAACGCACCCCGGGGTTCGTCAATCATGGAAATCGCGCAAGGACCCCAAATCAGTGATTAATAGTCCACTTAACGGGCAGGATCTGCCAAAATTGTGATTGTTCATGACCAACGCGTAAGCATAACTTGGGGTTCAACAACCATGGAAAACGCATCGGGACCCCAAAACGGTGATTAATAGTCCACGAAACGGGTCAGAATCGACAAAAAACGCGTGTGTTGATGACCAACATGTAAATGCACCCCGGGGTTCATTAATCGTGGAAATCACTTTGGGACCCCAAAACAGTGAGTAATAGTCCACGAAGCGGACCAGAATCGGCAAAAACTGTGAGTGTTGATGACCGATACGTAAACGCACATCAAGGTTCGTTAATCGTGGAAATCACTATGTGACCCCCAAACAGTGAGTAATAGTCCATGAAACGGGATAGAATCGGCTAAAACGATGAGCGTTGATGACCGACACGTAAGCACAACTTTGGGTTCAACAACTATCGTAATCGCTTCGGGACCCTAGAATGGTAAGTAATAGTCCACGAAACGGGTCAGAATTGGCCAAAATAGTGAGTGTTGACGACGGACACGTAAACGCACCCCGGGGATCATCAATCGTGGAAATCGCTCTGGCACCCCAAAACGGTGAGTAATAGTGCTCGAAATGGACCAGACTCGGCAAAAATTGTAAGTGTCCATGACCAACACGTTAAGGCACCCCGGGGTTCGTCAATCGTGGAAATCACTTCGGGACCCCGAAACTGAGTAATAGTCCAAGAAACGGTCCAGAATCAGCCCAAATTGCGAGTCTTGATGACCAACACGTAAGCATACCTTGGGGTTAGATAACCATGGAAATTGTTTTGGGACCCCAAAACGGTGAGTAATAGTCCATGAAAGAGCCCAGTATCGGACAAACGTAGGATTATTAATGAACGATACATAAACTTACCCCGGGGGTTCGTCAATTATGGAAATCGCTCAAGGACCCCAAATCGGTGAATAATAGTCCATTTAACGGGCCAGAATCGGCCAAAATTGTGATTGGTGATGACCGACACGTAAGCGCACCTTGGGGTTCAACAACCAAGGAAATCGCTTTGGGACCCCAAAACGGTGAGTAATAGTCCACGAAACGGGTCAAAATCGACAAAAACCATGAATGCTGATGACCGACACGAAAGCACATCCCAGGGTTCATTAATCGTGGAAATCACTCGGGGACCCCAAAACAATGAGTAATAGTCCACGAAACGGGCTAGAATCGGCCAAAACTATGAGTGTTGATGACCGACACATAAACGCACCCCGGGTTCGTTAATCATGGAAATCACTCCGGGACCCCAAAACAGTGAGTAATAGTCCATGAAACGGGCCAGAATCGGCCAAAACTATGAGTGTTGATGACCGACACGTAAGCGCAACTTGGGGTTCAAGAACTATGGAAATTGCTTCGGGACCCCAAAACTGAGTAATAGTCGAAAAAACGGGCCAGAATCGGCCCTAACTGCGAGTGTTGACGACCGACACGTAAGCATACCTTGGGGCTCGACAACCATGGAAATCATTTTGGGATCCCAAAACGGTGAGTAATAGTCCATAAAAGAGCCCAGAATCAGACAAACCTTGGATTATTAACGAAGGATACATAAACGCACCCCGGGGTTCGCCAATCATGGAAATCGCGCAGGGACCCCCAATCAGTGATTAATAGTCCACTTAACGGGCAGGATCTGCCAAAATTGTGATTGTTCATGACCGACACGTAAGCGTAACTTGGGGTTCAACAACCATGGAAAACGCATCGGGACCCCAAAACGGTGATTAATAGTCCACGAAACGGGTCAGAATCGACAAAAAACGCGTGTGTTGATGACCAACATGTAAATGCACCCCGGGGTTCATTAATCGTGGAAATCACTTTCGGACCCCAAAACAGTGATTAATAGTCCACGAAACGGGCTAGAATCGGCCAAAACTATGAGTGTTGATGACCGACACATAAACGCACCCCGGGTTCGTTAATCATGGAAATCACTCTGGGACCCCAAAACAGTGAGTAATAGTCCATGAAACGGCCAGAATCGGCCAAAACTGTGAGTGTTGATGACCGACACGTAAGCGCAACTTGGGGTTCAAGAACTATGGAAATTGCTTCGGGACCCCAAAACTGAGTAATAGTCGAAAAAACGGGCCAGAATCGGCCCTAACTGCGAGTCTTGACGACCGACACGTAAGCATACCTTGGGGCTCGACAACCATGGATATCATTTTGGGATCCCAAAACGGTGAGTAATAGTCCATAAAAGAGCCCAGAATCAGACAAACCTTGGATTATTAACGAAGGATACATAAACGCACCCCGGGGTTCGTCAATCATGGAAATCGCGCAAGGACCCCAAATCAGTGATTAATAGTCCACTTAACGGGCAGGATCTGCCAAAATTGTGATTGTTCATGACCGACGCGTAAGCATAACTTGGGGTTCAACAACCATGGAAAACGCATCGGGACCCCAAAACGGTGATTAATAGTCCACGAAACGGGTCAGAATCGACAAAAAACGCGTGTGTTGATGACCAACATGTAAATGCACCCCGGGGTTCATTAATCGTGGAAATCACTTTGGGACCCCAAAACAGTGAGTAATAGTCCACGAAGCGGACCAGAATCGGCAAAAACTGTGAGTGTTGATGACCGATACGTAAACGCACATCAAGGTTCGTTAATCGTGGAAATCACTCTGTGACCCCAAAACAGTGAGTAATAGTCCATGAAACGGGATAGAATCGGCTAAAACGATGAGCGTTGATGACCGACACGTAAGCACAACTTTGGGTTCAACAACTATCGAAATTGCTTCGGGACCCTAGAATGGTAAGTAATAGTCCACGAAACGGGTCAGAATTGGCCAAAATAGTGAGTGTTGACGACGGACACGTAAACGCACCCCGGGGATCATCAATCGTGGAAATCGCTCTGGCACCCCAAAACGGTGAGTAATAGTGCTCGAAACGGACCAGACTCGGCAAAAATTGTAAGTGTCCATGACCGACACGTTAAGGCACCCCGGGGTTCGTCAATCGTGGAAATCACTTCGGGACCCTGAAACTGAGTAATAGTCCAAGAAACGGTCCAGAATCAGCCCAAATTGCGAGTCTTGATGACCAACACGTAAGCATACCTTGGGGTTAGACAACCATGGAAATTGTTTTGGGACCCCAAAATGGTGAGTAATAGTCCATGAAAGAGCCCAGTATCGGACAAACGTAGGATTATTAATGAACGATACATAAACTTACCCCGGGGGTTCGTCAATTATGGAAATCGCTCAAGGACCCCAAATCGGTGAATAATAGTCCATTTAACGGGCCAGAATCGGCCAAAATTGTGATTGGTGATGACCGACACGTAAGCGCACCTTGGGGTTCAACAACCAAGGAAATCGCTTTGGGACCCCAAAACGGTGAGTAATAGTCCACGAAACGGGTCAAAATCGACAAAAACCATGAATGCTGATGACCGACACGAAAGCGCATCCCAGGGTTCATTAATCGTGGAAATCACTCGGGGACCCCAAAACAATGAGTAATAGTCCACGAAACGGGCTAGAATCGGCCAAAACTATGAGTGTTGATGACCGACACATAAACGCACCCCGGGTTCGTTAATCATGGAAATCACTCCGGGACCCCAAAACAGTGAGTAATAGTCCATGAAACGGGCCAGAATCGGCCAAAACTATGAGTGTTGATGACCGACACGTAAGCGCAACTTGGGGTTCAAGAACTATGGAAATTGCTTCGGGACCCCAAAACTGAGTAATAGTCGAAAAACGGGCCAGAATCGGCCCTAACTGCGAGTCTTGACGACCGACACGTAAGCATACCTTGGGGCTCGACAACCATGGAAATCATTTTGGGATCCCAAAACGGTGAGTAATAGTCCATAAAAGAGCCCAGAATCAGACAAACCTTGGATTATTAACGAAGGATACATAAACGCACCCCGGGGTTCGCCAATCATGGAAATCGCGCAGGGACCCCCAATCAGTGATTAATAGTCCACTTAACGGGCAGGATCTGCCAAAATTGTGATTGTTCATGACCGACACGTAAGCGTAACTTGGGGTTCAACAACCATGGAAAACGCATCGGGACCCCAAAACGGTGATTAATAGTCCACGAAACGGGTCAGAATCGACAAAAAACGCGTGTGTTGATGACCAACATGTAAATGCACCCCGGGGTTCATTAATCGTGGAAATCACTTTGGGACCCCAAAACAGTGAGTAATAGTCCTCGAAACGGGCTAGAATCGGCCAAAACTATGAGTATTGATGACCGACACATAAACGCACCCCGGGTTCGTTAATCATGGAAATCACTCTGGGACCCCAAAACAGTGAGTAATAGTCCATGAAACGGGCCAGAATCGGCCAAAACTGTGAGTGTTGATGACCGACACGTAAGCGCAACTTGGGGTTCAAGAACTATGGAAATTGCTTCGGGACCCCAAAACTGAGTAATAGTCGAAAAAACGGGCCAGAATCGGCCCTAACTGCGAGTCTTGACGACCGACACGTAAGCATACCTTGGGGCTCGACAACCATGGAAATCATTTTGGGATCCCAAAACGGTGAGTAATAGTCCATAAAAGAGCCCAGAATCAGACAAACCTTGGATTATTAACGAAGGATACATAAACGCACCCCGGGGTTCGTCAATCATGGAAATCGCGCAAGGACCCCAAATCAGTGATTAATAGTCCACTTAACGGGCAGGATCTGCCAAAATTGTGATTGTTCATGACCGACGCGTAAGCATAACTTGGGGTTCAACAACCATGGAAAACGCATCGGGACCCCAAAACGGTGATTAATAGTCCACGAAACGGGTCAGAATCGACAAAAAACGCATGTGTTCATGACCAACATGTAAATGCACCCCGGGGTTCATTAATCGTGGAAATCACTTTGAGACCCCAAAACAGTGAGTAATAGTCCACGAAGCGGACCAGAATCGGCAAAAACTGTGAGTGTTGATGACCGATACGTAAACGCACATCAAGGTTCGTTAATCGTGGAAATCACTCTGTGACCCCAAAACAGTGAGTAATAGTCCATTAAACGGGATAGAATCGGCTAAAACGATGAGCGTTGATGACCGACACGTAAGCACAACTTTGGGTTCAACAACTATCGAAATCGCTTCGGGACCCTAGAATGGTAAGTAATAGTCCACGAAACGGGTCAGAATTGGCCAAAATAGTGAGTGTTGACGACGGACACGTAAACGCACCCCGGGGATCATCAATCGTGGAAATCGCTCTGGCACCCCAAAACGGTGAGTAATAGTGCTCGAAACGGACCAGACTCGGCAAAAATTGTAAGTGTCCATGACCGACACGTTAAGGCACCCCGGGGTTCGTCAATCGTGGAAATCACTTCGGCACCCCGAAACTGAGTAATAGTCCAAGAAACGGTCCAGAATCAGCCCAAATTGCGAGTCTTGATGACCAACACGTAAGCATACCTTGGGGTTAGATAACCATGGAAATTGTTTTGGGACCCCAAAACGGTGAGTAATAGTCCATGAAAGAGCCCAGTATCGGACAAACGTAGGATTATTAATGAACGATACATAAACTTACCCCGGGGGTTCGTCAATTATGGAAATCGCTCAAGGACCCCAAATCGGTGAATAATAGTCCATTTAACGGGCCAGAATCGGCCAAAATTGTGATTGGTGATGACCGACACGTAAGCGCACCTTGGGGTTCAACAACCAAGGAAATCGCTTTGGGACCCCAAAACGGTGAGTAATAGTCCACGAAACGGGTCAAAATCGACAAAAACCATGAATGCTGATGACCGACACGAAAGCGCATCCCAGGGTTCATTAATCGTGGAAATCACTCGGGGACCCCAAAACAATGAGTAATAGTCCACGAAACGGGCTAGAATCGGCCAAAACTATGAGTGTTGATGACCGACACATAAACGCACCCCGGGTTCGTTAATCATGGAAATCACTCCGGGACCCCAAAACAGTGAGTAATAGTCCATGAAACGGGCCAGAATCGGCCAAAACTATGAGTGTTGATGACCGACACGTAAGCGCAACTTGGGGTTCAAGAACTATGGAAATTGCTTTGGGACCCCAAAACTGAGTAATAGTCGAAAAAACGGGCCAGAATCGGCCCTAACTGCGAGTCTTGACGACCGACACGTAAGCATACCTTGGGGCTCGACAACCATGGAAATCATTTTGGGATCCCAAAACGGTGAGTAATAGTCCATAAAAGAGCCCAGAATCAGACAAACCTTGGATTATTAACGAAGGATACATAAACGCACCCCGGGATTCGCCAATCATGGAAATCGCGCAGGGACCCCAATCAGTGATTAATAGTCCACTTAACGGGCAGGATCTGCCAAAATTGTGATTGTTCATGACCGACACGTAAGCGTAACTTGGGGTTCAACAACCATGGAAAACGCATCGGGACCCCAAAACGGTGATTAATAGTCCACGAAACGGGTCAGAATCGACAAAAAACGCGTGTGTTGATGACCAACATGTAAATGCACCCCGGGGTTCATTAATCGTGGACATCACTTTGGGACACCAAAACAGTGAGTAATAGTCCTCGAAACGGGCTAGAATCGGCCAAAACTATGAGTGTTGATGACCGACACATAAACGCACCCCGGGTTCGTTAATCATGGAAATCACTCTGGGACCCCAAAACAGTGAGTAATAGTCCATGAAACGGGCCAGAATCGGCCAAAACTGTGAGTGTTGATGACCGACACGTAAGCGCAACTTGGGGTTCAAGAACTATGGAAATTGCTTCGGGACCCCAAAACTGAGTAATAGTCGAAAAAACGGGCCGGAATCGGCCCTAAATGCGAGTCTTGACGACCGACACGTAAGCATACCTTGGGGCTCGACAACCATGGAAATCATTTTGGGATCCCAAAACGGTGAGTAATAGTCCATAAAAGAGCCCAGAATCAGACAAACCTTGGATTATTAACGAAGGATACATAAACGCACCCCGGGGTTCGTCAATCATGGAAATCGCGCAAGGACCCCAAATCAGTGATTAATAGTCCACTTAACGGGCAGGATCTGCCAAAATTGTGATTGTTCATGACCGACGCGTAAGCATAACTTGGGGTTCAACAACCATGGAAAACGCATCGGGACCCCAAAACGGTGATTAATAGTCCACGAAACGGGTCAGAATCGACAAAAAACGCATGTGTTGATGACCAACATGTAAATGCACCCCGGGGTTCATTAATCGTGGAAATCACTTTGGGACCCCAAAACAGTGAGTAATAGTCCACGAAGCGGACCAGAATCGGCAAAAACTGTGAGTGTTGATGACCGATACGTAAACGCACATCAAGGTTCGTTAATCGTGGAAATCACTCTGTGACCCCAAAACAGTGAGTAATAGTCCATGAAACGGGATAGAATCGGCTAAAACGATGAGCGTTGATGACCGACACGTAAGCACAACTTTGGGTTCAACAACTATCGAAATCGCTTCGGGACCCTAGAATGGTAAGTAATAGTCCACGAAACGGGTCAGAATTGGCCAAAATAGTGAGTGTTGACGACGGACACGTAAACGCACCCCGGGGATCATCAATCGTGGAAATCGCTCTGGCACCCCAAAATGGTGAGTAATAGTGCTCGAAACGGACCAGACTCGGCAAAAATTGTAAGTGTCCATGACCGACACGTTAAGGCACCCCGGGGTTCGTCAATCGTGGAAATCACTTCGGGACCCCGAAACTGAGTAACAGTCCAAGAAACGGTCCAGAATCAGCCCAAATTGCGAGTCTTGATGACCAACACGTAAGCATACCTTGGGGTTAGATAACCATGGAAATTGTTTTGGGACCCCAAAACGGTGAGTAATAGTCCATGAAAGAGCCCAGTATCGGACAAACGTAGGATTATTAATGAACGATACATAAACTTACCCCGGGGGTTCGTCAATTATGGAAATCGCTCAAGGACCCCAAATCGGTGAATAATAGTCCATTTAACGGGCCAGAATCAGCCAAAATTGTGATTGGTGATGACCGACACGTAAGCACACCTTGGGGTTCAACAACCAAGGAAATCGCTTTGGGACCCCAAAACGGTGAGTAATAGTCCACGAAACGGGTCAAAATCGACAAAAACCATGAATGCTGATGACCGACACGAAAGCGCATCCCAGGGTTCATTAATCATGGAAATCACTCGGGGACCCCAAAACAATGAGTAATAGTCCATGAAACGGGCTAGAATCGGCCAAAACTATGAGTGTTGATGACCGACACATAAACGCACCCCGGGTTCGTTAATCATGGAAATCACTCCGGGACCCCAAAACAGTGAGTAATAGTCCATGAAACGGGCCAGAATCGGCCAAAACTATGAGTGTTGATGACCGACACGTAAGCGCAACTTGGGGTTCAAGAACTATGGAAATTGCTTCGGGACCCCAAAACTGAGTAATAGTCGAAAAAACGGGCCAGAATCGGCCCTAACTGCGAGTCTTGACGACCGACACGTAAGCATACCTTAGGGCTCGACAACCATGGAAATCATTTTGGGATCCCAAAACGGTGAGTAATAGTCCACAAAAGAGCCCAGAATCAGACAAACCTTGGATTATTAACGAAGGATACATAAACGCACCCCGGGGTTCGCCAATCATGGAAATCGCGCAGGGACCCCCAATCAGTGATTAATAGTCCACTTAACGGACAGGATCTGCCAAAATTGTGATTGTTCATGACCGACACGTAAGCGTAACTTGGCGTTCAACAACCATGGAAAACGCATCGGGACCCCAAAACGGTGATTAATAGTCCACGAAACGGGTCAGAATCGACAAAAAACGCGTGTGTTGATGACCAACATGTAAATGCACCCCAGGGTTCATTAATCGTGGAAATCACTTTGGGACCCCAAAACAGTGAGTAATAGTCCACGAAACGGACCAGAATCGGCAAAAACTATGAGTGTTGATGACCGGTACGTAAACGCACATCAAGGTTCGTTAATCGCGGAAATCACTCCGTGACCCCAAAACAGTGAGTAATAGTCCATGAAACGGGATAGAATCGGCTAAAACGGTGAGCGTTGATGACCGACACATAAGCACAACTTTGGGTTCAACAACTATCGAAATCACTTCGGGACCCTAGAATGGTAAGTAATAGTCCACGAAACGGGTCAGAATTGGCCAAAATAGTGAGTGTTGACGACGGACACGTAAACGCACCCCGGGGATGATCACTCGTGGAAATCGCTCTGGCACCCCGAAATGGTGAGTAATAGTGCTCGAAACGGACCAGACTCAGCAAAAATTGTAAGTGTCCATGACCGACACGTTAAGGCACCCCGTGGTTCGTCAATCGTGGAAATCACTTCGGGACCCCGAAACTGAGTAATAGTCCAAGAAACGGTCCAGAATCAGCCCAAATTGCGAGTCTTGATGACCAACACGTAAGCATACCTTGGGGTTAGATAACCATGGAAATTGTTTTGGGACCCCAAAACGGTGAGTAATAGTCCATGAAAGAGCCCAGTATCGGACAAACGTAGGATTATTAATGAACGATACATAAACTTACCCCGGGGGTTCGTCAATTATGGAAATCGCTCAAGGACCCCAAATCGGTGAATAATAGTCCATTTAACGGGCCAGAATCGGCCAAAATTGTGATTGGTGATGACCGACACGTAAGCGCACCTTGGGGTTCAACAACCAAGGAAATCCCTTTGGGACCCCAAAACGGTGAGTAATAGTCCACGAAACGGGTCAAAATCGACAAAAACCATGAATGCTGATGACCGACACGAAAGCGCATCCCAGGGTTCATTAATCATGGAAATCACTCGGGGACCCCAAAACAATGAGTAATAGTCCATGAAACGGGCTAGAATCGGCCAAAACTATGAGTGTTGATGACCGACACATAAACGCACGCCGGGTTCGTTAATCATGGAAATCACTCCGGGACCCCAAAACAGTGAGTAATAGTCCATGAAACGGGCCAGAATCGGCCAGAACTATGAGTGTTGATGACCGACACGTAAGCGCAACTTGGGGTTCAAGAACTATGGAAATTGCTTCGGGACCCCAAAACTGAGTAATAGTCGAAAAAATGGGCCAGAATCGGCCCTAACTGCGAGTCTTGACGACCGACACGTAAGCATACCTTGGGGCTCGACAACCATGGAAATCATTTTGGGATCCCAAAACGGTGAGTAATAGTCCATAAAAGAGCCCAGAATCAGACAAACCTTGGATTATTAACGAAGGATACATAAACGCACCGCGGGGTTCGCCAATCATGGAAATCGCGCAGGGACCCCCAATCAGTGATTAATAGTCCACTTAACGGACAGGATCTGCCAAAATTGTGATTGTTCATGACCGACACGTAAGCGTAACTTGGGGTTCAACAACCATGAAAACGCATCGGGACCCCAAAACGGTGATTAATAGTCCACGAAACGGGTCAGAATCGACAAAAAACGCGTGTGTTGATGACCAACATGTAAATGCACCCCGGGGTTCATTAATCGTGGAAATCACTTTGGGACCCCAAAACAGTGAGTAATAGTCCACGAAACGGACCAGAATCGGCAAAAACTATGAGTGTTGATGACCGATACGTAAACGCACATCAAGGTTCGTTAATCGTGGAAATCACTCCGTGACCCCAAAACAGTGAGTAATAGTCCATGAAACGGGATAGAATCGGCTAAAACGGTGAGCGTTGATGACCGACACATAAGCACAACTTTGGGTTCAACAACTATCGAAATCGCTTCGGGACCCTAGAATGGTAAGTAATAGTCCACGAAACGGGTCAGAATTGGACAAAATAGTGAGTCTTGACGACGGACACGTAAACGCACCCCGGGGATGATCAATCGTGGAAATCGCTCTGGCACCCCAAAATGGTGAGTAATAGTGCTCAAAACGGACCAGACTCAGCAAAAATTGTAAGTGTCCATGACCGACACGTTAAGGCACCCCGGGGTTCGTCAATCGTGGAAATCACTTCGGGACCCCAAAACTGAGTAATAGTCCAAAAAACGGTCCAGAATCAGCCCAAATTGCGAGTCTTGATGACCAACACATAAGCATACCTTGGGGTTCGATAACCATGGAAATTGTTTTGGGACCCCAAAACGGTGAGTAATAGTCCATGAAAGAGCCCAGTATTGGACAAACGTAGGATTATTAATGAATGATACATAAACTTACCCCGGGGTTCGTCAATTATGGAAATCGCTCAAGGACCCCAAATCGGTGAATAATAGTCCATTTAACAGGCCAGAATCGGCCAAAATTGTGATTGGTGATGACCGACACGTAAGCGCACCTTGGGGTTCAACAACCAAGGAAATCGCTTTGTGACCCCAAAACGGTGAGTAATAGTCCACGAAACGGGTCAAAATCGACAAAAACCGCGAATGCTGATGACCGACACGAAAGCGCATCCCAGGGTTCATTAATCGAGGAAATCACTCCGGGACCCCAAAACAATGAGTAATAGTCCACGAAACGGGCTAGAATCGGCCAAAACTATCAGTGTTGATGACCGACACATAAACGCACCCCGGGTTCGTTAATCATGGAAATCACTCCGGGAGCCCAAAACAGTGAGTAATAGTCCATGAAACGGGCCAGAATCGGCCAAAACTGTGAGTGTTGATGACCGACACGTAAGCGCAACTTGGGGTTCAAGAACTATGGAAATCGCTTCGGGAACCCAAAACTGAGTTATAGTCGAAGAAATGGGCCAGAATCGGCCCTAACTGCGAGTCTTGACGACCAACACGTAAGCAAACCTTGGGGTTCGACAACCATGGAAATCATTTTGCGATCCCAAAACGGTGAGTAATAGTACATAAAAGAGCCCAGAATCAGACAAACCTTGGATTATTAACGAAGGATACATAAACGCACCACGGGGTTTGTCAATCATGGAATCGCGCAAGGACCCCAAATCAGTGATTAATAGTCCCCTTGACGGGCAGGATCTGCCAAAATTGTGATTGTTCATGACCGACGCGTAAGTGCAACTTGGGCTTCAACAACCATGGAAAACGCTTCGGGACCCCAAAACGGTGATTAATAGTCCACAAAACGGGTCAGAATCGACAAAAAACGCGAGTGTTGATGACTGACATATAAATACACCCCGGGGTTCGTTAATCGTGGAAATCACTTGGGACCCCAAAACAGTGAGTAATAGTCCACGAAACGGGCCAGAATCGGCAAAAACTGTGAGTGTTGATGACTGATACGTAAACGCACGTCAAGGTTCGTTAATCGTGGAAATCACTCGGGACCCCAAAACGGTGAGTGTTGATGATAGACACGTAAGCACAACTTTGGGTTCAACAACTATCGAAATCGCTTCGGGACCCTAGAATGGTAAGTAATAGTCCATGAAACGATTCAGAATTGGCCAAAATAGTGAGTGTTGACGACAAACACGTAAACGGACCCCGGGGATCATCAATCGTGGAAATCGCTCTGGCACCCCAAAACGGTGAGTAATAGTGCTCGAAACAGACCAGAATCGGCAAAAATTGTAAGTGTCCATGACCGACACGTTAAGGCACCCCGGGGTTCATCAATCGTGGAAATCACTTCGGGACCCCGAATCTGAGTAATAGTCCAAGAAACGGTCCAGAATCGGCCCAAATTGCGAGTCTTGATGACCAACACGTAAGCGCACCTTGGGGTTCAACAACCAAGGAAATCGCTTTGGGACCCCAAAACGGTGAGTAATAGTCCACGAAACGGGTCAAAATCGACAAAAACCGTGAATGCTGATGACCGACACGAAAGCGCATCCCAGGTTTCATTAATCGAGGAAATCACTCCGGGACACCAAAACAATGAGTAATAGTCCACGAAACGGGCTAGAATCGGCCAAAACTATGAGTGTTGATGACCGACACATAAACGCACCCCGGGTTCGTTAATCATGGAAATCACTCCGGGACCACAAAACAGTGAGTAATAGTCCATGAAACGGGCCAGAATCGGCCAAAACTGTGAGTGTTGATGACCGACGCGTAAGCGCAACTTGAGGTTCAAGAACTATGGAAATTGCTTCGGGACCCCAAAACTGAGTAATAGTCGAAAAAACGGGCCAGAATCAGCCCTAACTGCGAGCCTTGACGACCGACACGTAAGCATACCTTGGGGCTCAACAACCATGGAAATCATTTTGGGATCCCAAAACGGTGAGTAATAGTCCATAAAAGAGCCCAGAATCAGACAAACCTTGGATTATTAACGAAGGATACATAAACGCACCCCGGGGTTCGTCAATCATGGAAATCGCGCAAGGACCCCAAATCAGTGATTAATAGTCCACTTAACGGGCAGGATCTGCCAAAATTGTGATTGTTCATGACCGACGCGTAAGCGTAACTTGGGGTTCAACAACCATGGAAAACGCATCGGGACCCCAAAACGGTGATTAATAGTCCACGAAACGGGTCAGAATCGACAAAAAACGCGTGTGTTGATGACCAACATGTAAATGCACCCCGGGGTTCATTAATCGTGGAAATCACTTTGGGACCCCAAAACAGTGAGTAATAGTCCACGAAGCGGACCAGAATCGGCAAAAACTGTGAGTGTTGATGACCGATACGTAAACGCACATCAAGGTTCGTTAATCGTGGAAATCACTCTGTGACCCCAAAACAATGAGTAATAGTCCATGAAACGGGATAGAATCGGCTAAAACGATGAGCGTTGATGACCGACACGTAAGCACAACTTTAAGTTCAACAACTATCGAAATCGCTTCGGGACCCTAGAATGGTAAGTAATAGTCCACAAAACGGGTCAGAATTGGCCAAAATAGTGAGTGTTGACGACGGACACGTAAACGCACCCCGGGGATGATCAATCGTGGAAATCGCTCTGGCACCCCAAAACGGTGAGTAATAGTGCTCGAAACGGACCAGACTCGGCAAAAATTGTAAGTGTCCATGACCGACACGTTAAGGCACCCCGGGGTTCGTCAATCGTGGAAATCACTTCGGGACCCCAAAACTGAGTAATAGTCCAAAAAACGGTCCAGAATCAGCCCAAATTGCGAGTCTTGATGACCAACACGTAAGCATATCTTGGGGTTAGATAACCATGGAAATTGTTTTGGGACCCCAAAACGGTGAGTAATAGTCCATGAAAGAGCCCAGTATCGGACAAACGTAGGATTATTAATGAACGATACATAAACTTACCCCGGGGTTCGTCAATTATGGAAATCGCTCAAGGACCCCAAATCGGTGAATAATAGTCCATTTAACGGGCCAGAATCGGCCAAAATTGTGATTGGTGATGACCGACACGTAAGCGCACCTTGGGGTTCAACAACCAAGGAAATCGCTTTGTGACCCCAAAACGGTGAGTAATAGTCCACGAAACGGGTCAAAATCGACAAAAACCGCGAATGCTGATGACCGACACGAAAGCGCATCCCAGGGTTCATTAATCGAGGAAATCACTCCGGGACCCCAAAACAATGAGTAATAGTCCACGAAACGGGCTAGAATCGGCCAAAACTATCAGTGTTGATGACCGACACATAAACGCACGCCGGGTTCGTTAATCATGGAAATCACTCCGGGACCCCAAAACAGTGAGTAATAGTCCATGAAACGGGCCAGAATCGGCCAAAACTATGAGTGTTGATGACCGACACGTAAGCGCAACTTGGGGTTCAAGAACTATGGAAATCGCTTCGGGACCCCAAAACAGTGAGTAATTGTCCATGAAACGGGCCAGAATTGGCCAAAACTGTGAGTGTTGATGACCGACACGTAAGCGCAACTTCCGGTTCAACAATTATGGAAATCGCTTTGAGACCCCAAAATGGTAAGTAATAGTCCATGAAACGGGTCAGAATTGGCCAAAATATTGAGTGTTGACGACGGACACGTAAACGCACCCCGTGGATCGTCAATCGTGGAAATCGCTCTGGCACCCCAAAAGGATGAGTAATAGTGCTTGAAACGGACCAAATCAGCAAATATTCTTAGTGTTCATGACCGACTCGTAAAGGCTCCCCGGGGTTCGTCAATCGTGGAAATCACTTCGGACCCCAAAACTGAGTAATAGTCCAAGAAACGGGCCAGAATCGGCCCAAACTATGAGTCTTGATGACCAACACGTAAGCATA
Organism: Triticum dicoccoides; assembly: GCF_002162155.2. NCBI lineage: Eukaryota > Viridiplantae > Streptophyta > Magnoliopsida > Poales > Poaceae > Triticum > Triticum dicoccoides. Next base: position 1,540,435 of record NC_041387.1, on the reverse strand, counting down.
CCTTGGGGTTCGACAACCATGGAAATCATTTTGGGACCCCAAAACGGTGAGTAGTAGTCCATGCAAGAGCCCAGAATCCGACAAACATAGGGTTATTAATGAACGAAATATAAACTTTCCCCGGGGTTCGTCAATCATGGAAATCACTCCGAGACCCCAAAACAGTGAGTAACAGTCCACGAAACGGGCCAGAACCGGCCACTTCGAGTGTTGATGACCGACAGTAAACGCACCCCGGGATTAACTAGTTAATCGTGGAAATCACTCCGGGACCCCAAAACAGTGAGTAATAGTCCATGAAACGGGCCAGAATCAGCCAAAACTGTGAGTGTTGATGACCGACAGGTAAGGGCAACTTGGGATTCAACAACTATGGAAATCGCTTCGGGACCCCAAAATGGTAAGTAATAGTCCATAGAAACGGGTCCGAATTGGCCAAAACTGTGAGTATTGACGATCGACACGTAGACGCACCCTCGGGATCATCAATCGTGGAAATTGCTCTGGCACCACAAAATGATGAGTAATAGTGCTTCAAACGGACACGACTTAGCCAAAATCATGAGTGTTGATGACCGACACGTAAACTCACCCCGGGGTTCGTCAATCGTGAAAATCACTTCGAGAACCCAAAAATGAATAATAGTCCAAGAAACGGGCCAGAATCGGCCCTAGCTGCGAGTCTTGACGACCAGCACGTAAGCACATGTTGGGGTTCGACAACCATGGAAATTGCATTGGGGCCCCAAAACGGTGAGTAATAGTCCACGAAAGAGCCCAGAATCAGACAAACCTAGGATTATCGATGAACGATACATAAACGCACCCCGAGGTTCATCACTCACGGAAACCGCACAGGGACCCCAAATCGGTGTGTAATAGTCCATGTCATGGGCCAGAATCGGCCAAAACTGGGATTGTTGATGACCGACACGTAAGCGCACCTTCGGGTTCAACAAGCATGGAAATCGTTTTGGACCCCAAAACTGTGAGTAATAGTCCACGAAACGGGTCAGAATCGACAAAAATCGCGAGTGTTGATGACTGACAAGTAAACGCACCTAGGGTTCGTTTTTCGTGGAAATCCCTTTGGGACCCCAAAACAGTGAGTAATAGTCCACGAAACAGGCCAGAATCGGCCAAAACTGTGAGTGTTGATGACCGACAAGTAAACGCACCTCGAGGTTCGTTAATCGTGGAAATCACTCCGGGACGTCAAAACAGTGTGCAATAGTCCATGAAACGGTCCATTATCGGCAAAAATTGTGAGTGTTGATGACAGACACATAAGCGCAACTTGGGGTTAAACAACTATGGAAATCGCTTTGGGACCCCAAAACGGTAAGTAATAGTCCACGAAACGGGTCAGAATTGGCCAAAATAGTGAGTGTTGACGACGGACACGTAAACACACCCCGGGGATCATCAATCATGGAAATCGCTCTGGCACCACAAAATGATGAGTAATAGTGCTCGAAACGGACCAGAATCGGCAAAAATTGTGAGTGTTCATGACCGACACGTAAAGGCACCCAGGGGTTCGTCAATCGTGGAAATCACTTCGGGACCCCAAAACTGAATAATAGTCCAAGAAACGGGCCAGAATCGGCCCAAACTGCGAGTCCTGATGACTAACACGTAAGCATACCTTGGGGTTCGACAACCATGGAAATCGTTTTGGGACCCCAAAACGGTGAGTAATAGTCCATGAAAGACACCAAAATCGGACAAACCTAGGATTATTAATGAACGATATATAAACTTACCACGGGGTTCGTCAATCATGAAAATCGCTCAAGGACCCCAAATCATTGAATACTAGTCCATTTAACGAGCCAGAATCGGCCAAAATTGTGATTGGTGATGACCGACACGTAAGCGCTCCTTGGGGTTCAACAACCAAGATAATCGCTTTGGGACCCCAAAACAGTGAGTAATAGTCCACGAAAAAGGTCAGAATCGTCAAAACTGCGAGTGTTGATGACTGACACGAAAGCGCACCCCAGGGTTCATTAATCGTGGAAATCACTCCAGGACCCCAAAACAATGAGTAGTAGTCCACGAAACGGGCCAGAATCGGCCAAAATTGTGAGTGTTCATGCCCGACACGTAAACGCACCCCGGGTTTTGTTAATCGTGGAAATCACACTGGGACGCCAAAACAGTGAGTAATAGTCCATGAATTGGCCAAAACTGTGAGTGTTGATGACCGACATGTAATTGCAACTTGGGGTTCAACAACTATGGAAATCGTTTCGAGACCCCAAAACGGTAAGTAATAGTCCATGAAACGAGTCAGAATTGGCCAAAATAGTGAGTGTTGACGACGGACACGTAAACGCACCCCGGGGGTCGTCAATCGTGGAAATCGCTTTGGCACCCCAAAACGATGAGTAATACTGCTCGAAGCGGACCAGAATCAGCAAAAATTGTGAGTGTTCGTGATCGACACGTAAAGGCACCCCATGGTTCGTCAATCATGGGAATCATTTTGGGACCCCAAAACTGTGAGTAATAGTCCATGAAAGAGCCCAGAATCGGACAAACCTAGGAATATTAATGAACGAAACATAAACTTTCCTCGGTTTTCGTCAATCGTGGAAATCGCTCAAGGACCCCAAATCAGTGAATAATAGTCCATTTAACGGGCCAGAATCATCCAAAATTGTGATTGGTGATGACTAACACGTAAGTGCACCTTGGGGTTCAACCAGCAAGGAAATCGCTTTGGGATCCCAAAACGGTGAGTAATAGTCCACGAAACGGGTCAGAATGGACAAAAACTGCGAGTGTTGATGACCGACACGTAAACGCACCCTGGAGTTCGTTAATCGTGGAAATCACTTTCAGACCCCAAAAAAGTGACTAATAGTCCACGAAACGGGCCAGAATCGGCCAAAGGTGTGAATGTTGATAACCGACACGTAAACGCTCCTCAAGGTTCGTTAATTGTGGAAATCACTCCGGGACCCCCAAACAGTGAGTAATAACCAAGAACGGGCCACAATCGGCCAAAACAATGAGTGTTGATGACCGACACATAAGCGCAACTTGGGGTTCAATAACTATGGAAATTGCTTGGGGACCCCAAAACAGTAAGTAATAGTCCACGAAACGGTCCAGAATCGGCCAAAATTGTGAGTGTTATTCAACGACACGTAGACGCACCCCGGGGTTCGTTAATCGTGGAAATCACTCCGAGACCCCAAAACAGTGAGTAACAGTCCATGAAATGGGCCAGAACCGGCCACTTCGAGTGTTGATGACCGCCAGTAAACGCACCCCGGGATTAATTTGTTAATCGTGGAAATCACTCCGGTACCCCAAAACAGTGAGTAATAGTCCATGAAACGGGCCAGAATCAGCCAAAACTATGAGTGTTGATGACGGACACGTAAGCGCAACTTGGGGTTCAACAACTATGTTAATCGCTTCGGGACCCCAAAATGGTAAGTAATAGTCCACGAAACGGGTCCGAATTGGCCAAAACTGTGAGTACTGACGACCGACACATAGACGCACCCTGGGGATCATCAATCGTGGAAATCGCTCTGGCACCACAAAACGATGAGTAATATTGCTTGAAACGGACACGACTCAGCCAAAATCGTGAGTGTTGATGACCGACACGTAAACTCACCCCGGGGTTCGTCAATCGTGAAAATCAATTCGGGAACCCAAAAATGAATAATAGTCCAAGAAACGGGCCAGAATCGTCCCTAACTGCGAGTCTTGACGACTAGCACGTAAGCACACCTTGGCGTTCGACAACCATGGAAATTGCCTTTGGACCCCAAAACGATGAGTAACAGTCCACGAAAGAGCCCAGAATCAGACAAACCTAGGATTATCGATGAACGATACATAAACGCACCCCAAGGTTCGTCAATCACGGAAACCATAGAGGGACCCCAAATCAATGTGTAATAGTCCATGACATGGTCCAGAATCGGCCAAAACTAGGATTGTTGATGACCGACACGTAAGCGCACCTTGGGGTTCAACAAGCATGGAAATCGTTTTGGACCCCAAAACTGTGCGTAATAGTCCACGAAACGGGTCAGAATCGACAAAAATCGCGAGTGTTGATGACCGACAAGTAAATGCACCTGGGGTTCGTTATTCGTGGAAATCCCTTTGGTCCCCAAAACAGTGACTAATAGTCCACGAAACGGGCCAGAATCAGCCAAAACTGTGAGTGTTGATGACCGACACGTAAATGCACCCCGGGGTTCGTTAATCGTGGAAATCACTTTGGGACCCCAAAACAGTGAGTAATAGTCCACGAAACAGGCCAGAATCGGCCAAAACTGTGGGTGTTGATGACCGACACGTAAATGCACCTTGAGGTTCGTTAATAATGGAAATCACTCCGGGACGCCAAAACAGTGTGTAATAGTCCATGAAAAGGTCCAGAATCGGCAAAAATTGTGAGTGTTGATGACAGACACATAAGCGCAACTTGGGGTTGAACAACTATGAAAATCGCTTCGGGACCACAAAACGGTAAGTAATAGTCCACGAAACGGGTCAGAATTGGCCAAAATAGTGAGTGTTGACAACGGACACGTAAACACACCCCGGGGATCATCAATCGTGGAAATCGCTCTGGCACCACAAAACGATGAGTAATAGTGCTTGAAACGGACCAAAATCGGCAAAAATTGTGAGTGTTCATGACCGACACGTAAAGGCACCCAGGGGTTCGTCAATCGTGGAAATCACTTTGGCACCCCAAAACTGAATAATAGTCCAAGAAACGGGCCAGAATCGGCCCAAACTGCGAGTCCTGATGACTAACACGTAAGCATACCTTGGGGTTCGACAACCATGGAAATCGTTTTGCGACCCCTGAAACGGTGAGTAATAGTCCATGAAAGAGACCAGAATCGGACAAACCTAGGGTTATTAATGAACGATATATAAACTTACCAGGGGGTTCGTCAATCATGAAAATCGCTCAAGGACCCCAAATCAGTGAATACTAGTCCATTTAACGAGCCAGAATCGGCCAAAATTGTGATTGGTGATGACCGACACGTAAGCACTCCTTGGGGTTCAACAACTAAGATAATCGCTTTGGGACCCCAAAACGGTGAGTAATAGTCCACGAAACAGGTTAGAATCGTCAAAACAGCGAGTGTTGATGACCGACACGAAAGCGCACCCCAGGGTTCGTTAATCGTGGAAATCACTCCAGGACCCCAAAAGAATGAGTAGTAGTCCACGAAACGGGCCAGAATCGGCCAAAATTGTGAGTGTTCATGCCCGACACGTAAACGCACCCCGGGGTTTGTTAATCGTGGAAATGTCACCGGGACGCCAAAACAGTGAGTAATAGTCCATGAATTGGCCAAAACTGTGAGTGTTGATGACCGACACGTAAGTGCAACTTGGGGTTCAACAACTATGCAAATCATTTCGGGACCCCAAAACGGTAAGTAATAGTCCATGAAATGAGTCAGAATTGGCCAAAATAGTGAGTGTTGACGATGGACACGTAAACGCACCCCGGGGATCGCCAATCGTGGAAATTGGTTTGGCACCCCAAAACGATGAGTAATAGTGCTCGAAATGGACCAGAGTTAGCAAAAATTGTGAGTGTTCGTGATCGACACGTAAAGGCACCCCATGGTTCGTCAATCATGGGAATCATTTTGGGACCCCAAAACTGAGTAATAGTCCAAGAAATGGGCCAGAATCGGCCAAAATTGCGAGTCTTGATGACCAACACGTAAGCATACCTTGGGGTTTGACAACCATGGAAATCGTTTTGGGACCCCAAAATTGTGAGTAATAGTCCATGAAAGAGCCCAGAATCGGACAAACCTAGGAATATTAATGAACGAAACATATACTTTCCCCGGTTTTCGTCAATCATGGAAATCGCTCAAGGATCCCAAATCAGTGAATAATAGTCCATTTAACGGGCCAGAATCATCCAAAATTGTGATTGGTGATGACCGACACGTAAGCGCACCTTGGGGTTCAACCAGCAAGGAAATCGCTTTGGGATCCCAAAACGGTGAGTAATAGTCCACGAAACGGGTCAGAATGGACAAAAACTGCGAGTGTTGATGACCGACACGTAAACGCACCCTGGAGTTCGTTAATCGTGGAAATCACTTTCAGACCCCAAAAAAGTGAATAATAGTCCACGAAACGGGCCAGAATCGGCCAAAAGTGTGAATGTTGATGACCGACACGTAAACGCTCCTCAAGGTTCGTTAATTGTGGAAATCACTCCGGGACCCCCAAATAGTGAGTAATAACCACGAACGGGCCACAATCGGCCAAAACAATGAGTGTTGATGACCGACACGTAAGCGCAACTTGGGGTTCAATAACTATGGAAATTGCTTCGGGACCCCAAAACAGTAAGTAATAGTCCACGAAACGGTCCAGAATCGGCCAAAATTGTGAGTGTTCTTCAACGACACGTAGACGCACCCCGGGGTTCGTTAATCGTGGAAATCATTCCGAGACCCCAAAACAGTGAGTAACAGTCCACGAAATGGGCCAGAACCGGCCACTTCGAGTGTTGATGACCGCCAGTAAACGCACCCCGGGATTAATTTGTTAATCGTGGAAATCACTCCGGGACCCCAAAACAGTGAGTAATAGTCCATGAAACGGGCCAGAATCAGCCAAAACTATGAGTGTTGATGACCGACACATAAGCGCAACTTGGGGTTCAACAACTATGGAAATCGCTTCGGGACCCCAAAATGGTAAGTAATAGTCCACGAAATGGGTCTGAAATGGCCAAAACTGTGAGTACTGACGACCGACATGTAGACGCACCCTGGCGATCATCAATCGTGGAAATCGCTCTGGCACCACAAAACGATGAGTAATAGTGCTTGAAACGGACACGACTCAGCCAAAATCGTGAGTGTTGATGACCGACACGTAAACTCACCCCGAGGTTCTTCAATCGTGAAAATCAATTTGGGAACCCAAAAATGAATAATAGTCCAAGAAACGGGCCAGAATCGTCCCTAACTGCGAGTCTTGACGACCAGCACGTAAGCACACCTTGGCGTTCGACAACCATGGAAATTGCATTGGGACCCCAAAACGATGAGTAACAGTCCACGAAAGAGCCCAGAATCAGACAAACCTAGGATTATCGATGAACGATACATAAACGCACCCCGAGGTTCGTCAATCACGGAAACCACAGAGGGACCCCAAATCAGTGTGTAATAGTCCATGACATGGTCCAGAATCGGCCAAAACTAGGATTGTTGGTGACCGACACGTAAGCGCACCTTGGGGTTCAACAAGCATGGAAATCGTTTTGGACCCGAAAACTGTGATTAATAGTCCACGAAACGGGTCAGAATCGACAAAAATCGCGAGTGTTGATGACCGACAACTAAACGCACCTGGGGTTCGTTATTCGTGGAAATCCCTTTGGGTCCCCAAAACAGTGACTAATAGTCCACGAAACAGGCCAGAATCAGCCAAAACTTTGAGTGTTGATGACTGACACGTAAATGCACCCCGGGGTTCGTTAATCGGGGAAATCACTTTGGGACCCCAAAACAGTGAGTAATAGTCCACGAAACAGGCCAGAATCGGCCAAAACTGTGGCTGTTGATGACCGACACGTAAATGCACCTTGAGGTTCGTTAATCGTGGAAATCACTCCGGGACGCCAAAACAGTGTGTAATAGTCCATGAAATGGTCCAGAATAGGCAAAAATTGTGAGTGTTGATGACAGACACATAAGCGCAACTTGGGGTTGAACAACTATGAAAATCGCTTCGGGACCCCAAAACGGTAAGTAATAGTCCACGAAACGGGTCAGAATTGGCCCAAATAGTGAGTGTTGACGACGGACATGTAAACACACCCCGGGGATCATCAATCGTGGAAATCGCTCTGGCACCACAAAACGATGAGTAATAGTGCTTGAAACGGACCAAAATCGGCAAAAATTGTGAGTGTTCATGACCGACACGTAAAGGCACCCAGGGGTTCGTCAATCGTGGAAATCACTTCAGGACCCCAAAACTGAATAATAGTCCAAGAAACGGGCCAGAATCGGCCCAAACTGCGAGTCCTGATGACTAACACGTAAGCATACCTTGGGGTTCGACAACCATGGAAATCATTTTGCGACCCCTAAAACGGTGAGTAATAATCCATGAAAGAGACCAGAATCGGACAAACCTGAACGATATATGAACTTACCAGGGGGTTCGTCAATCATGAAAATCGCTCAAGGACCCCAAATCAGTGAATACTAGTCCATTTAATGAGCCAGAATCGGCCAAAATTGTGATTGGTGATGACCGACACGTAAGCGCTCCTTGGGGTTCAACAACCAAGATAATCGCTTTGGGACCCCAAAACGGTGAGTAATAGTCCACGAAACAGGTTACAATCGTCAAAACAGCGAGTGTTGATGACCGACACGAAAGCGCACCCCAGGGTTCGTTAATCGTGGAAATCACTCCAGGACCCCAAAACAATGAGTAGTAGTCCACGAAACGGGCCAGAATCGGCCAAAATTGTGAGTGTTCATGCCCGACACGTAAACGCACCCCGGGGTTTGTTAATCGTGGAAATCTCGCCGGGACGCCAAAATAGTGAGTAATAGTCCATGAATTGGACAAAACTGTGATTGTTGATGACCGACACGTAAGTGGAACTTGGGGTTCAACAACTATGGAAATCGTTTCGGGACCCCCAAACGGTAAGTAATAGTCCATGAAACGAGTCAGAATTGGCCAAAATAGTGAGTGTTGACGACGGACACGTAAACGCACCCCGGGGATCGTCAATCGTGGAAATCGCTTTGGCACCCCAAAACAATGAGTAATAGTGCTCGAAATGGACCAGAATCAGCAAAAATTGTGAGTGTTCGTGATCGACACGTAAAGGCACCCCATGGTTCGTCAATCATGGGAATCATTTTGGGACCCCAAAACTGAGTAATAGTCCAAGAAACGGGCCAGAATCGGCCAAAATTGCGAGTCTTGATGACCAACACGTAAGCATACCTTGGGGTTTGACAACCATGGAAATCATTTTGGGACCCCAAAACTGTGAGAAATAGTCCATGAAAGAGCCTAGAATCGGACAAACCTAGGAATATTAATGAACGAAACATAAACTTTCCCCGGTTTTTGTCAATCATGGAAATCGCTCAAGGACCCCAAATCAGTGAATAATAGTCCATTTAACGCGCCAGAATCATCCAAAATTGTGATTGGTGATGACCGACACGTAAGCGCACCTTGGGGTTCAACCAGCAAGGAAATCGCTTTGGGATCCCAAAACGGTGAGTAATAGTCCACGAAACGGGTCAGAATGGACAAAGACTGCGAGTGATGATGACCGACACGTAAATGCCCCCTGGATTTCGTTAATCATGGAAATCACTTTGGGACCCCAAAACAGTGAATAATAGTCCACGAAACGGGCCAGAATCGGCCAAAAGTGTGAATGTTGATGACCGACACGTAAACGCTCCTCGAGGTTCGTCAATCGTGGAAATCACTCCGGGACCCCCAAACAGTGAGTAATAGCCAATAAACGGGCCAGAATCGGCCAAAACTGTGAGTGTTGATGACCGACACGTAAGCGCAACTTGGGGTTCAACAACTATGAAGATCGCTTCAGGACCCCAAAACGGTAAGTAATAGTCCACGAAACGGGCCAGAATCGGCCACTTTGAGTGTTGATGACCGACATGTAAACGCACACTGGGATTAATTCGTTAATCGTGAAGTCACTTCGGGACCCCAAAACAGTTAGTATTAGTCCATGAAATGGCCCAGAATCAGCCAAAACTGTTAGTGTTGATGACCGACACGTATGCGCAACTTGGCATTCAACAACTATAGAAATCGCTTTGGGACCCCAAAATGGTAAGTAATAGTCCACAAAACGGGTCCGAATTGGCCAAAACTATGAGTGTTGACGACCGACATGTAAACGCACCCTGTGGATCATCTATTGTGGAAATCGTTATCGCACCACAAAACAAAGAGTAATAGTGCTCAAAACGGACACGATTCCGCCAAAATCGTGAGTGTTGATGACCGACACGTAAACACACCCCAGGGTTCATCAATCATGAAAATCACTTCGGGAACCCAAAACTGAATAATAGTCCAAGAAACGGGCCAGAATCGGCCCTGACTGCGAGTCTTGACGACGAGCACGTAAGCACACCTTGGGGTTCGACAACCATGGAAATTGCTTTAGGACCCCAAAACGGTGAGTAATAGTCCATGAAAGAGCCCAGGATCGGACAAACCTAGGATTATCGACGAACAATACATAAACGCACCCCGGGGTTCATCAATCACGGAAACCGCGTAGGGACTCCAAATCAGTTAGTAATAGTCCATGAAACGGGCCAGAATCGGCCAAAACTGGGATAGTTGATGACTGACACGTAAGCGCACCTTGGGGTTCAAGAAGCACGGAAATTGTTTTGGGACCCCAAAACGGTGAGTAATAGTCCACAAAACGGGTCAGAATCGACAAAAACCGCGAGTGTTGATGACCGACAAGTAAACGTACCCCGGGGTATGTTAATCATGGAAATCATTTTGGGACCCCAAAACAGTAAGTAATAGTCCATGAAACGGGCCAGAATCGACCATTTTGAGTGTTGATGACCAACATGTAAGCGCACCTTAAGCATCGAAATCGTTTTGGACCCCAAACTCTGAGTAATAGTCCACCAAACGGGTTAGAATCGACAAAAATCGCGAGTGTTGATGACCGACAAGTAAATGCACCTGGGGTTCGTTATTCGTGGAAATCCCTTTGGGACCACAAAACGGTGACTTATAGTCCACGAAATGGGCCAGAATCAACCAAAACTGTGAGTGTTGATGGCCGACACGTAAATGCACCCCGAGGTTCGTTAATCGTGGAAATCACTTTGGGACCCCAAAACAGTGAGTAATAGTCCATGAAACAGGCCAGAATCACCCAAAACTATGAGTGTTGATGACCGACACGTAAATGCACCTCGAGGTTCGTTAATCGTGGAAATCACTCCGGGACGCCAAAACAGTGAGTAATAGTCAATGAAACGGGCCAGAATCGGCAAAAATTTTGAGTGTTGATGACCGACACATAAGCGCAACTTGGGGTTCAACAACTATGGAAATCACTTCAGGACCCCAAAACGGTAAGTAATAGTCCACGAAACGGGTCAGAATTGGCCAAAATAGTGACGACGGACACGTAAACGCACCCCGGGGATCATCAGTCGTGGAAATCGCTCTGGCACCACAAAACGATGAGTAATAGTGCTCGAAACGGACCAGAATGGGCGAAAATTGTGAGTGTTCATGACTGACACGTAAAGGCACCCCAGGGTTCGTCAATCGTGGAAATCACTTCGGGACCCCAAAACTGAATAATAGTCTAAGAAACAGGCTAGAATCGGCCCAAACTGCGAGTCCTGATGACTAACACGTATGCATACCTTGGGGTTCGACAACCATGGAAATCTTTTTGGGACCCCAAAACAGTGAGTAATTGTCCAGGAAAGAGCCCGGAATCGGACAAACCTAGGGTTATTAATGAACGATATATAAAGTTACCACGGGGTTCATCAATCATGAAAATCGCTCAAGGACCCCAAATTAGTGAATACTAGTCAATTTAACGTGCCAGAATAGGCCAAAATTGTGATTGGTGATGACCGACACGTAAGCGCTCCTTCGGGTTCAACAACCAAGCAAATCGCTTTGGGACACCAAAACGGTGAGTAGTAGTCCACGAAACGGGTCAGAATTGTCAAAACAGCGAGTGTTTATGACCGACACGAAAGCGCACCCCAGGGTTCGTTAATCGTGGAAATCACTCCAGGACCCCAAAAGAATGAGTAGTAGTCCACGAAACGGGCCAGAATCGGCCAAAACTGTGAGTGTTCATGCCCGGCACGTAAACGCACCGGGATGCCAAAACAGTGAGTAATAGTCCATGAATTGGCCAAAACTGTGAATGTTGATGACGGACACGTAAGTGCAACTTGGGGTTCAACAACTATAGAAATCGTTTCGGGCCCCAAAACGGTAAGTAATAGTCCATGAAACGAGTCAGAATTGGCCAAAATAATGAGTGATGACGACGGACACGTAAACGCACCCCGGGGATCGTCAATCGTGGAAATCACTTTGGCACCCCAAAACGATGAGTAATAGTGCTCGAAACGGACCAGAATCGGCAAAAATATCGAGTGTTCGTGATCGACACGTAAAGGCACCCCATGGTTCGTCAATCGTGGGAATCATTTCGGGATCCCAAAACTGAGTAATAGTCCAAGAAATGGGGCAGAATCGGCCAAAATTGCGAGTCTTGATGACCAACACGTAACCATACCTTGAGGTTCGACAACCATGGAAATCTTTTTGGGACCCCTAAACTGTGAATAATAGTCCATGAAAGAGCCCAGAATCGGACAAACCTATGAATATTAATGAACGAAACATAAACTTTCCCCGGGGTTCGTCAATCATGGAAATCGCTCAAGGACCCCAAATAAGTGAATAATAGTCCATTTAACGGGCCAGAATCATCCAAAATTGTGATTGGTGATGACCGACACGTAAGCGCACCTTGGGGTTCAACAACCAAGGAAATCGCTTTGGGACCCCAAAACGGTGAGTAATAGTCCATGAAACGGGTCAGAATCGACAAAACCGTGAGTGTTGATGACCGACACGTAAACGCACCCCGGGGTTATTAATCGTTGAAATCATTTTGGGACCCCAACAGTGAGTAATAGTCCATGACACGGGCCAGAATCGCCAAAACTATGAGTGTTGATGACCGACACATAAACGCACCTCGAGGTTCGTTAATCGTGGTGAAATCACTCCGAGACCCCAGAACAGTGAGTAATAGTCCATGAAATGGGTCAGAATCAGCCAAAACTGTGAGTGTTGATGACCGACACATAAGCGCAACTTGGGGTTCAACAAATATGAAAATCGCTACGGGACCCCAAAACGGTAAGTAATAGTCCACGAAATGGGCCAGAATCAGCCAAAATTGTGAGCGTTGATGACCGACACGTAAACGCATCTTCAAGCGCATTGCATCCATCTTCAAACGCATTGCATTCATCTTCATCTTGTGATCATCGACCACATCGGCAACATACAACTCCAATGTCATCTTCTCTTTTTCAATTCTTTTAGTTTTTTCTTTCAATTACTCATTTTCTTCTTCAACTAAATTTAAGTTCTCGACAAGAGGGTCGGTTGCAAATTCCGGTTCACATACCTCCTAGATTAAAATATCTCTATGTCAACTTGATGGCTATAATTGTCATAAATGCGAAATGCAACAAATAGTTATAAAAGAGGATTTACCACATCAGAATCATAAAGCGGGCGAGGACCAACGGGGATGGATATCAAGACCATGGCACTATGTATAACAAACAATCATACAAAGTAAGAAAATTATACAAGTAACTATATAAATCATAAAAGTAACTATATAAATGAAGTACAACATAAAAAAATTAATACCTAGTAATAATCTGGTTCAATAAATGCTTCAGGATCAAAAAATGCATCATCATCATGATCATCACTATCAGTAATGACGTGCTCATCATCATCATTAATAAATGCATCATCATGTGGAAGGCCAGCTCTACGTAATCTGTCAAGCATTGACAGGTCATCCGCAGCAGTAACCTCTTCTAGTTCAGGTTCTTCTTGTTCCGGCTGACGGGTAAAGTCGGGTGCACTGTCGCTGTCTACTTCAATGTTCTGGGGTGAAGTAGAGTGGTTCTTGAAACATTTTTTGGAAAGACATGTTTCTTGGAAGAATTCTCCTTCATATGTTTCTGGGTTAACGTGAGGTTCGTAATCATCTTCATTGGGGGCAGGTGGTCTAACACGTGGTGGCACTTCATAAACGACATCCCAACCTTTGAGATTAGGATCGCTTTGACACGCCCATGGTAGATAGAAAACTTGTGTTGCCTGTTGAGCCATAATATAGACATCGGAAACATCCAAATGAGTGCTTTGATTGATTTCCACTAGCCCTATATGTTCATGAATCCTTCTAGTCTCCTTACAGTGGAACCAATAACATTTGAAGACTACGACGTTTGGCGGGTTTGCACCATAGAATTGAAGTTCATAAATTGCTTCAACTCTTCCATAATACTCGGTATCTCCTTCGCCGATAGCAGAGACACAACAATTTGTAGACTTTCGGTCGACCATAGATAGTTCTTTGCCATAGGTACGAAAGAGATACTCGTTGATGTCGTATTTTTCAAATGAACGGACCTTATAGTCAAAACAAAACCATTAGCGACTTGTCTCAATTCGGCATCCATAAGCTCTGAATTAGCCTACTAGTTCAATATGAAAGGGATTGTTGCATTAGACACAAATTGGACGAAGAAATGAAATGGTCTAATGGAAATTACCGTTTGTTCGAACCAAGAGATGAAACCGGGATAGCCGCCTCCATGCTTTACTAGAAGCTCATACTCTTCAACGGAATCCTTTTGGATCACCGCTCAATATGAGAATTTGGCGACGTATCGACTGTATCAAATTTATCCGGGAATAAGAGCAGTTCAAAGGAATTAGAAGTTGTGAAACAATATACCGAGAACTTACTCGATGTACGAACGGACTTCTATTAGGTTGTTGAAGATATACAACGAAATGATCTACCATTCTTCGAAATCCAACGTTAAGTAATTAGAAGCACCGGCTGGTGCCAGATCCCCTTTGAATAGGCTGAGGTTGGATCGACCCTTTTTAGGGTTGCCGGCATTGTACCGAGGCTTCGGATTATGCAAAGGACGATTTTTGGCTTGGTAGTGTGCTGTCACGAAATTTGCCGCCTACTTAGTAATGAATGTCTCGCCATCGATGCTTCAATTCTACGTTTATTTTTACATTTTGCTCGAAGCGTCTTCTGCATCCTCTCAGTTGCGTAGCACCAATGATTCTGCACAG